>NW_004443971.1:749540-751436 GCF_000243295.1 Trichechus manatus latirostris
GTAATTTTCCATATACGCTTTCCCGCCCCCCACCCTTCTTCACCCTGACGCGGCCTCCTCTGTTTCCCGCAGCCACAATCTCTTGACTGGGAAACACCGGCTGCTTGGATTCCACCTGCCCACACTGTCCGGCTCTCTGAATGCCATTTGTGGGCTGCTGGTGTTGCTTTTTCCTGCTTCTTTTGATTTCTTCCTTACGTCTCACCACCTCCCCTCCTTTCGCTCAAACACCTGTCTCCGTGAGCCATCTTTGCTTCTTCCTGAGGGGCTGCAGAGCTCCGGTAATTTGTGATATATGCTTTCCCACCCCCTACCCTTCTTCACCCACACTCGGCCCCCTCTGCTTCCTGTGGACGCAGTCTCTTGTCCAAGAAACACCAGGCTGCATTAGCTGCCTCTCTGAGTGCCATTTGTTGGCTGCTAGTGTTGCTTTTTTTTCTGCTTCTTTTGTTTTCTTCCTAACCTCTTGCCACCTCCCCCGCAATTTCACTCAAATACCCGGCTCCGTGCACCATCTTTGTTTCTTCCTGAGGGGCTGTGGAGCTCCGTTCGAGTGTGGAGCTGCTGCCGGTTCAGGCTGCTGTGCTGGTCGGATCCCAGGGCTTTTGTTCGTTTGTTTGTTTTGAATTGTTTGCTTGTTTTCTTTTCCTTTTCTTGAGTTGGGAGCCCTTTATGGCCAGGTGGTGCTGTGTGCCAAGGAGACTTCCCACTCGGCTTGCACAGAGGAGCAGAGGGATCCCTCAGGGCATTTTTTTTGGTTTTTTTGTTTTTTTGTTTTTTTCTGTTTTTTTGTGGGGCCTTTCTTGTTTTTCTTTTTTTTTATATTTTTTAATTTGTTCTGTTTTATTTTCCCTCTTTTTCCCTTTTTGTCTTTCTTCGTTGCTCAGTTTCTCGTCTCTCTATATCTTCCTTCTCTTTCTGTTCCCTGAATACCTGGTGTTGTATACAACTACACCTTCTAGCCAGGCTGTACTGTAACACCTGAGAGCGACTTCCCAGACCTCGTAGCTGCACCAGTGGGATCCCTGGGAACTTTGCAGTTCTTTATCCTTTCCGATTTTTATTTATACATTCTTATCTTTTCTTCCTCTTCCCCTTTCTGGTTTTCTCCAATTCAGAATCTCTCATCTCTCCACTCCAACGGCAAGCTCCCCTAGCATTCTTTTTTGTTTGTTTGTATGTTTTTGGTTCCTGTTCCTCTCTCCTCTCTCCCATGTCCATCTTAGCTCCACACATCACAATCTCTCCGCTGCATCCTTCCTACCTACACCGTGCACTTGACATCACACCACCAAGCAGTGCAGGCACAGCCTACTGGAACCTGCCCTGCACTGATTACCGACCCCCTCTGGCGGCTGTAGTAAGTGCCATAAACAACCCATCCCAGAAACTCCTCTTCAGCTAGACCTGCCCTGCCCTGCCATATCTGAGTGGCTGACCCTGCCAACTGGAGAAGGAGGCGAAAATTATTGTGCCCACAGACAAGCAAATAACAAAGAACAAACAGTCTACCTGCTCAGACATAGTCAAATTAAAAAAAAAAAAGAATGAAACAAACAAATCTACCATCAATAAACGAGAAAAATAACTACTGAATGCCACGAAGATGGCAGACACTATCAAAACACTTACAAAAACAGGACAGGATGGTTCCAGTAGGTGCCCAAAATAAAACACCAGATGATTCTCCAGTGGAAGAAAATACATTAGAACTACCTGATAGGGAATTCAAATCTCTAATACTCAGAATTCTCCAAGAGCTGAGGCAAAAATCTGAGAAGCATGAGGAAAAAATAGATGAATTCATGGAAAATACACACAAAAAAATTGGAAGAATTCAGGAAAATAATGCAGGAACAAAATGCCAAAATAAATTCACAACTAGAAATTATACAA
>NW_004443971.1:757385-777563 GCF_000243295.1 Trichechus manatus latirostris
GAAGAGCGTAGTCAACGTCACTGAACTGTGCATGTAGAAATTTTTGAAATGGTGTATCTTTGGCTATGTGTATTTTCACCAAAAAGAAAAAAAATAGGTTGAAAAGTTAGAGGGTTCACATGTTGTGGGTTTGCTAACCAATGTCATAAAACAATATTTGTACTACTGTTTCATGAGAAACTATTTGTTCTGTAAGCCTTCACCTGAAGTACAATAAAAAAAAAGAAGAGATTGAAAAGGTAATTTAAAAAACTCCCTCCAAAAATAAAGCCCTGGCCTGGACAGCTTCACTGGAGAATTCTACCAAACTTTCAGAGAAGAGTTAACATTACTACTACTAAAGCTATTTCAGAGCATAGACAGGGATGGAATACTCCCAAACTCTTTCTATGAAGCCAGCATAACCCTGATACCAAACCAAGTAAAGTCACCACAAAAAAACAAAATTACAGACAGATATCCCTCATGAACATTGAAGCAACAATCCTCAACAAAATTCTAGCCAATAGAATTCAGCAACATATCAAAAAAAAAAAAAAAAAAATTCACCATGATCAAGTGGGATTAATACCAGCGATGCTGGGATGGTTCAATATTAGAAAAACAATCAATGTAATCCATCACATTAATAAAACAAAAGACAAGAACCACATGATCTTATCAGTCAATACTGAAAAGACATATGACAAAGTCCAACACCCATTCATGATAAAAACTCTCAACAAAATAGGAATAGAAGGGAAATTCCTCAACATAATTAAGGAAATTTATACAAAGCCAACAGCCAGCATCATGCTAAATGGAGAGAATTTGAAAGCATTCCCCTTGAGAACCGGAAGCAGACAAGGATGCCCTTTATCGCCACTCTTGTTCAACATTGTGCTGTAGGTCCTAGCCAGAACAATTAGGCTAGAAAAAGAAATAAAGGGCATTCAAATTGTTATGAAAGAAGTCAAAGTATTTCTATTTGCAGATGATATGATCTTATACACAGAAAACCCCAAAGAATCTGCAAGAAAAGTACTGTAGCTAATAGAAGATTTCAGCAAAGTATCACGATACAAGATAAACATACAAAAATCAGTTGGATTCCTTTACACCAACAAAGAGAACTTTGAAGAGGAAATCACCAAATCAATACGATTTACAATAGCCCCCAAGAAAATAAAATACATAGGAATAAATCTAACCAGAGACGTAAAAGAACTATACAAAGAAAACCAGAAGATGTTACTGCAAGAAACCAAAAGAGACCTTCATCAGTGGAAAGACATACCTTGCTCCTGGATAGGAAGATGCAACATTGTGAAAATGTCAATTCTACCCAAAGTGATCTACAGATACAAAACAATCCCAATCCAAATTCCACCGGCATTTTTTAAGGAGATGGAGAATAAAATCACCAACTTCATATGGAATGGGAAGAGACCCCGGATAAGTAAAAAGTTTCTCAAGAAGAAGAACAAAGTGGGAGGTCTCAAACTACCTGATTTAAAACCTATTATACCACCATTGTAATCAAAACATTGTTACATTGGTACAACAACAGATACGTAGACCAACGGAACAGAATTGAGAATCCAGACTTAAATTCATCCACCTATAAGCAGCTGATATGTGACTAAGGACCAAAGTCTATTAATTGGGGAAAAGACAGTCTCTTTAACACATGGTGCTGCATAACTGGATATCCATCTGTAAAAAAATGAAACAAGACCATACCTCACACCATGCAGAAAAACCTCAAAATGGATCAAAGACCTAAACATAAAATTGAAAATGATAAAGATCATGGAATAAAAAATAGGGACAATGCTAGGAGCCCTAATATGTGGCATAAAGAGAATAAAAACCGTAAGTAACAATGCACAAACACTAGAAGAGAGACTAGACAAATGGGAGCTCCTAAAAATCAAACACTTAATGCTCATCAAAAGACTTCACCAAAAGAGTCAAAAGGCAACATACAGACTGGGAAAAACTTTTTGGCTACAACAAATCCGATCAGTGTCTAATCTCTAAAATCTACAAGGTACTGCAAAATCTCAACAACAAAAAGACAAATAACCCAATTAAAAAATGAGCAAAGGATATGAACAGGCACTTGGCCAAAGAAGACATTGAGGTGGCTAACAGACACTTGAAGAAATGCTCACGATCATTAGCCGTTAGAGAAATGCAGATCAAAACTACAATGAGATACCATCTCACCCAAACAAGGCCAGCACTAATCCAAAAAACACCAAATAATAAATGTTGGAGAGGTTGTGGAGAGACTGGAACACTTATACACTGTTGGTGGGAATGTAAAATGGTACAACCACTATGAAAATCTATTTGACACATCCTTAAAAAGCTAGAAATAGAAGTACAATATGATCCAGCAATCCTGCTCCTTGGAATATATCCTAGAGAATTAAGAGCCACCACACAAACAGATATATGCACACCCATGTTCATTGCAGCACTGTTCATGATAGGAAAAAGATGGAAACAACATAGGTGCCCATCAATGGATGAATGGATAAACAAATTATGATATATCCACACAATGGAATACTACGCAACTATAAAGAACAATGATGAATTCAGAAACATCTTATAACATAGAGGAAGCTGGAGGTCATTATGCTGAGTCAATTTGGTCAGTTACAGAAGAACAAATTTTGTATAAGACCACTATTATCATAACTCAAGAAAATGTTTAAATGGAAGAAAACATTTTGATGGCTATGAGGGTGGGGAGGGAGGGTGAGTGTTATTCACTAACTAGATTGTAGACAAGAATTATTTTGGGTGAAGGGAAGGACAGCACACACTACAGGGAAGTCAGCACAACTGGACTAAACCAAAGCTAAGAAGTTTCCTGAACACAGTCAAACACTTCTAGGGACAGAGTAGCAGGGGCAGGGGTCTGGGGACCATGCTTTCAGGGGACATCTAGGTCAATTGGCATAACAAAGTTTATTAAAAAAAGTTTGGCATCCTACTTTGGTGAGTGGTGTCTGGGGTCTTAAAAGCTAGTGAGTGGCCATCTAAGATGCATCAATTGGTTCCAACCACCTGGAGTAAAGGGGAATGAAGAACAGAAGGAAAGTATTAGCCCAAGAGACAGAAAGGACCACATAAACCAGTGACTGCATTGTCCTGAGACCAGAAGAACTAGATGGTGCCCGGCTATCACAAATGACTTCCGTGACTGGAAACACAACAGAGATTCCCTGACGGAGCAGGAGAAAGGTGGGTTACAGAACTCAAATTCTAGTAAAAAGACCAGACTTAATGGTCTGACTGAGACTGGAGGAACCCCAGAAGGCATGGCCCCAGAACTCTCTCTCAGCCCAGAACTAAAATCATTGGTGAGGCCAACTCTTTAGGTGAAGATTAGACTGGACTATGTGATATAAAATGATACTTGTGAAGAGTGTGCTTCTTAGCTCAAGTAGATACATGACAGTCTATGGGCAGTTTCTGTCCAGAGGTGAGATGAGAAGGCAGAGAGGGTCAGGGATGGAAAGGAGGAGTGTGCTGTCACATTATAGGGAGGGCAATTAGGGTCACATAACAATGCATGTATAAATTTTTGTTATGAGAGACTAACTTGTCAAGTTTCACTTAAACAACAGTAAAAAATAAAAAAATAATAAAAAAGAAATAAACATTGACAGAAACAGATTTGAGTTGTTTTAAAATTCTAGTATAAAAAGAAATCTTCACTAATGGCTATATAGTATTGTGGAAAATTCCTAAATTTATTTATCTGCTCAACTAATATTCCTAGTAAAAATTTGTTATATGGAATAGAAAAATGTCAAGATCTGAGGTAAAACACAGACCCTCACATCATGAGGTTTACAGTGTGATGGTGGAGCTACACATTAAATAGTCATAAATACAGATATAATTATGATAACTGATTTGAAGGAACAAAACAGAGTACTATGAGATCAGTGTAACTCATCAAAGAGATGCCTGTTCTGGACTCTGCTAATTATGCTGTTATTATTAAACGTAAGTAAAATAGTCCAGGCTGAGGAAAAGTCATATGAAAAGGCCCTGAGACAGGAGACCAGTGGTGCAAGAGGGCGAATGGTTGAGATCAGGCTGGAATGATAGGCAGACTGCAGATGTGACAACATCTTGTATCCGTGCACTTTGGTTTTTATCCTAAGAGCAACAAAAAGACATTGAAGGATTTTCAGCAATAGTCTGATCATATTTCTGTTTTCAAACCATCACAGTAGCTTCAATGCAAAGAATGGAGTGAAAGGCCTAGAGTGAAGCTCACAGTGACCTATCAGAAGACTCCTGGAGAACCATTCCACATGAGTGTGGACAGGGTGAGTTATTCAACCAATGATGTTGGCACAGCAGATGAAACTTGGAAAAATAACATGTTTCAAATGGATATCTAAATGTTAAAAAAGGAAACAAATCAAAGAAAACATAAAACTATTTAGACTAAGTAGAAAAAATTATTTTAAGCATATTCTCCTATTCACAAAACCTGGAAATTATCAAAACCTGAGATTATCAAAAATATTAAAATGTACATGTTATATATGTGTATATATATACACACATATATACATAGATAAAAAAACAAAAAAAAACCTGTTGCTATCAAGTCAATGCCAACTCACAGAAACCCTACAGGACAGAGTAGAACTGCCTCATGAGGTTTCCAAGGAGCAGCTGGTGGATTCCAATTGCCAACATTTTGGTTAGCGGCAGAACTCTTAAGCACTGCCTCACCAGGGCTCCACATAGATATATAAAGATAGCATATATATGTGTATATATATATATATGTGTGTGTGTGTGTGTGTATACTTATACAGCTACAAGCACTCTGAAAATAAAAGTAAAAATGAACTGTGGAAAATAGTTTAAAATATCAGACAAACGATTAACATCTTTAATATAAAATGAGTTCTTCAAAACAGATAAGGAAAAAAATATGGTTTACCTATTTAATAATGAGCAAAACATATAAAGACTAATGGCAAAAATAATCCAAATAAGCAATAACATATAAAATGTAACACTCTTATTAATAATAAAATACATATAAATAAGACAACATGTGTGCTACTTTGACTAATGAATTATTAAAGGTCTTTAAAAATTGATTATTTATCATGGATGAGACTATGAGGAAATAGATATGCTTATATATTGATAATGAGAGGGCAAACTGATACAACTTCTCCAGAAGGCACATTTGAAGTTATATCAAAAGTTTAAAATTTTTCTTAATTATGACAAAATTCCACTTCAACAAAATTTCCATAAAGTATTAACAACAGATATAAGCTAAAGATTTATTTATAGGGGCACCTATTACACCAATGTTTATAGAAAGAGGAATTAAATATAACCTTAATGCCCACAATAGGGAGTTAAATTAATCATACTGCTTCTAACTAGGGAAGACACTCAGTCACATATGTAAAAACAATAACCTACTGATAGTGTACAAAGATGTTTATGATGTAAGTTTGACTAAAAATAGCAGATTATAGAATAATATGTATAGGAAAGCCATTTAAAAATATTATAGGCCTAGGGAAAAAATTAGAAAGATGCTTATCTTTAACACTCATCAATAAATAGCTAATGACTGGGCTCAGATGTATTAGGTTGTTGTTGTAGACACCATGTAGTATGTTCTGACTAATAGCAATCCTCTGTGCAAGAGAATGAAACACTGTCCAGTCCTATGTCATCCCCACAATCATTGCTATGTTTGAATCCATTGTTGCAGACACTGTGTCAATTCATCTCGTTGAGGGTCCTACTCTGTTTTGCTGAACCTCTACTTTACTAAGCATGATGTCCTTCTCCAGGGATTGATCCCTCCTGATAACTTGTCCAAAGTATGTGAGACGAAGTCTCACCATCCATGCTTCTAAGAGGCATTCTGGCTGCACTTTTTCCAAGACAGATTTGTTCTTTCTTCTGGCAGTCCATGGTATATTCAATATTCTTCCCCAACACCATAATTCAAAGGTGTCAGTTCTTCCTTGGTCTTCTTTATTCATTGCCCAGCTTTCTCATGTATACGAGGCAATTGAAAGCACCATAGCTTCCTGTTGTGGGTATTGTAGCCTAAAGGAAATGTTACAGGGGTACTGCTAGAAGGCCCCACCACAAGGGCACTGGATGGGGAATTTCATAGCCAGTAACTGTGAAAAATAGAGAAGGACTGAGCAAGTGAAAATGGCACAGTCTCTGAGGTGAGTGGCAGTGGAGTTGACCATGCAATGTATGAATTTTAAAAGATGCATATGATGAAACACAGTAACGTACATTCAGTGGGTTCCAAACTGTAAAAATGAACAAAAGTATTTTAAAGATCAAAAGAAGTAAAAAACAGTTAAAAAAAATTACTGATAGTTTTTTTCTGAGTGGTAGGAAAATGGATAATTTTCTTTTTTCCTCTTTTCTTCATTTTCCAAACTTTGAAAATTAATTTATTAATAAACAAACTGACTTGATACAGTCCAACAGGGGAGGAAAACATGTTGTCAACAATCAGAGTATTACAGTTGATACAAAACCCAATATATTACCTCCACAAGGAGATCTAGTACAAAAAAATGGGAAGACGTGCACACATAACTCACAGAGGCAACAACACAGAAAAATGGCCAATAAAAACATTTGTGTTTAACTCATCAGTCATTAAGAGCTTCACTGTTTGTTTTTTTCCTGATCAGTAAGCAAAAGGAAAGTTAGAGAACAAGACAGAGACAGAATTCCCAGGTTTTTCAAGGTTTCAAAATAATAATTACTCATACACTTTTGGAGGTATTACAAATTGATAATATTATTTATAATCTAAAATGTGCAAGAAAAACTACTTCTAGAAATACAAGCACAACAAATAGTTTTTTATATATAAGTTTTATTTATATAAATATATATATACAAACACACACATAAATATACGTACACACACATACAAGCACAGAAGTGCACGTACATATACTGTGTTATTGACACGTCAATCAATAGGGAAGTGTTAATGATATTACGGCACATCTAAGTCCTGGGCTTCTAACAGAAAGGTCGATGTTTACAGCCCACTAGACATTCCGTGGGAGAGAGATGTGGCAGTCAGCTTCTGTAAATACTTACAGCCTTGGAAACCGTATGGGGCAGTTCTACTCTGTCCTACAGGTTCGATATGAGTCCGAATAGATTCAATGGCAATGGGTAATATTGTACATATATTTCTTTCCAAAATCTGCACTGAAGAATCTTCTCTTTTCTTACAAACACCTACTCTAACATCAATAAAGCACTAAACCCTGGAATATATCTCTTCACCAGAAAAATATTAAAAAGGTTTTATTTTCATGGAATTTGTGACTGATTCTAGTCCCAGTATAGAGTACTAAATTAAAAAAGAAAATCTGAAGCTTAGTCAGAAAAAATGACATACTAGCAATGTCTGCTATGAGCTTAGAAAATAAATGTGGCACTACATTTATCATGTATTTACCACCTGCACTTCTCTGTAATCTTTTTCAGAGAGTTACAACTATTGGGAAGTAGTTGGAAAGATTACTTACAAGAATCAACACAAAAAATTTCCTAGTAAATGAAGTCATCATTTATTGTTACTCAATTGCTGTTGCTAGCTGTCATCCAGTCAGCCCAACCCATAGGGATAGGACCTTTGTGATCGATAGGGTTTACTTTGGCTAATTTTTGGAAATAGATCCGCCTGCCCTTTCTTCATAATCCTTCTCAGTCTTGAAACTCTGCTGAAGTTGTTCAGCATCATAGGAACAGCCAAGCCTCCTCTGATAGACAAGCAGCGGCCGTGCGTGAGGTGCATTGGCCAGGAATAAAACCCACCTCTCCCACGCAGAAGATGAGAATTCTTCCACTGATGCACCAAGGCCCTGATTGTTGATCAGTTAGTTGTTAGTATTGTTGTTGTTATTGTTAGCTGCCACTGAATTGAACTGTTAGTATGTTACTTGCTAATTGTATTGCTTTGCCATAAAACTTAATACTAGAGTTACCTCCATGATGTCCTTTTTTGTTTTACTTTTTATGAAGTTTTATGTAATAACAAAGGACTTAGTGAAATTCTTAATCTTCAGAATGACTAAACTCCAAGAATATTATCATTTCTCAATAAAGAACATTAAAGATGGTGAAAGTATGCTCTCTCTCTCCTCCCTAACACAATGAAAGAACATTTTTCTCTATATTAAAGAAGAATAAGTCTATAAATTTATTTATAAGCCTTGCTTGGTGTCTACAAGGTTTATTTTAATTATACATGAATAAAAAACCAAAACCAAACTTATTGCCGTAGAGTTGATTCCGACTCTTAGCAACCCTATAGGACAGAGTAGAACTGCCCCATAGTGTTTCCAAGGAGCGACTGGCTTATTCAAACTGCAGACCTTTTGGTCAGCAGCCAACTGCTTAACCACTGTGCCACCAGAGCTCCTATACATGAATAAAAGCATCAACGTTACCAAATTACTTCTAAATATTCTGATGTATGAAATCAAGTTAATAGAATTATAGTTTTCCTAAGTCCATTATCTATGAGAGCTTCATTATCTATAAATGTGCTCATCTCCCAACAACCAACCAGACTTAGAGCTTTCTAGAGAAATTTCACATGACTGATAAACTTGGAAAATTCACAGTCCACTTAAATAATGAGAGAATAAGTTTTTGCTCTAAACCCAAGGGAAACCAACAGGTTCATTATAAAAATTCCCTCTGGCAGTTGATCACCAGTCTACATTTTCTGTATATGTTTCTTATCTTTTTTGTTTTTTAACCTAAAAATGATTGTCATGTATATTCCTGGAAGTAAAAAGATAACCCGTATATAACCAGACCCTCACTGTGTCTGCAGCTCATTGAAGAGGTCCCTCCTCAGCTAGAACTGGTAGGTTAAACAGCAGTGCTAACAATATCCCAATGGTCCACTCTAATAAAAGATGAGACATTTTACATAAAACTTGTAGTAGAATGAAAAATATATTGTTCTGATCATGAGGGCAACAGTATAAAAGTAATCTTGGTCAGCTAGTATCTGGACAACTGCATCCAGTCCCAACAAGAAGCAGAAGAGCCACTCTGTAACTGACACGGAAATAGCATCCTATCCTGCTCTGAGGGGCCAGTTTTATAGTTGACCTTGAGCTTTTGGAATATAAACAGGGATTTGTTTAATCCACAGGGCAAAAAAGGAAAAAAATATCTTGGGAAATATATATTAATGAAAAAATTAGGTTCTTCCTTGTCTAAGTTCAGCATGTGTGATAAGTCTGAAATTTGATATAATAAAATTTCAGGTCACAAAATGGGAAATATTGACTTATTTTGATATTCAGTTTACTTATTTTTATTGTTATGTTCCTACATTGAATATTTAATTTAGAAAACATGTAAGAAATGTCATGTGAGATAAATGTGTTACATCTGAATAATTTTTTAAAAAATTTTCCCCTGGAGTCTACACTTATTTTCTTGATATATGGCTTTTTAGTCAATGTTGTTGTTGTTAGACGCCATCGAGTTTATTCCAACTCAGAGCAACCCTATGTATAACAGAACGGCCTGGTCCTGAATACAGTTGTATAATTATACTGCTAATATATACATTTTTTATAATTCGCAACCTAAGGAATATTTCCTATTTTTCTAAATCCACTTACATGTTTTCCATGTAGATGACCCTTTTCCAGTTACATGCAAAACAATTCTTTTAATATGTTTTAACTTTTCCAATGTTTAAGAAAAATCCCTTTTTGCACTTAAAAATAATATTTGGGTTTTGTCTATTAAATGTACAAGTATATTATTTTAATTAGGAAAATATTTATAGCTAATTTGATTGTTGACTTTCCAAGCATTTTCTTTGGTGATAAGTGAACATTACCTGTGGATTTTCTAGTCCGTGTGTGGATTCACACTTTCATGAAAAGAAAACATAACAAACACTCATGATGACTAGAAACGGTGTGGCCTTTATTCTTCTAAAAAAATTTAAAAAAAAATGTCAGCTGCATACTTCCACATATAATAAGAGTGCTATTTAAGCACTTTTGTGGAAATGTATGGAAATGACTCTGTCATTGAATACAGGTATACAGTATTGAACACCCTATATATAGCCTCCTTCTTGCCCTGAAGTAAGGCACCACAGTTAAAAGGAGTGAAATAATTTTTCATCTTTTAGTCACATGTGTGGCATTAAAAGAACTAAACTCCTCAATCACAAAGCATGCTTCCCATTCTCAGACAGTTTCAGCTAGATAAAGCCAGCTTGCTTGATCCTGTTTATTCCATTATTCTTCATTTCCTTTTAGTTTCACTGTCATTTTATTGTTAGTCAAATGTTGTGTTGTTGTTGTTAGGTAAGGGCAAGTTGGTCTGACTCGTAGAGACCCTTCGTACAACAGAACGAAACACTGCCCAGTCCTGTGCCATCCTTACAATTGTCAGTTAGTCAAATATATGCTATTATATATTTAATTTTCCCTTTGAGGTTAAACCGTGGCTTAAATTTGAAATACTTCTTTTTTTTTTACTTACACTTATGTTTCGTTTTGTCTTAAAAAAGTAATTTTTTCAGATGTTAAATCTTAAAGAATGACTTCATCTCTCATAATGAATTTGAATCCATGTATATGTTGACTTTGGAGCCTTGGTGGCACAGTGGTTAAGAGATTGGCTGCTAACGAAAAGGTCTGCAGTTCAAATCCACTAGCCCCTCCTTGGAAACTCTATAGGGCAGTTCTACTCTGTCCTAGGGTTGCTATGAGTCAGAATCAACTCGAAGGCAACAGGCTTTTTGGTTTTTTTGGATATGTAGACTTAGTTGGACATTTTTTAATATATGTGCTTGTAAAAAGTCGAAAAATTCTGAGGTAATGAATACCCTTTCTTATTTTTCATTTTTTAATTTTAAACTATGAAATTACTTTTGTGAGTTTCCTCAAGATTTTCTCCTGTTAATATTTTAAGTACTGTATAGTTTTTAAAACAATTTCACAACTAGTATGCAAACCCAATTTACTACATAAATAAGGGTATCAATGATGATGACAATCATTCTTTATAAAGAAGACAACTAGGTAATTAAATCAATTATATTTAACAGAGCAAAATGCTTTCATTAACACCGGTTCTTCTTTACCAGTCTTCGAGAGTAAAATTCTTATTCTCCTTCATCTGAGGATTCTCATAATTATTAGAAACTGAGATAAAGTTAAAGAACAGAATTTTATAAAGGCACATACATAACACATATACAAGCACAATGAAATATACAAATATATCCACTTGTTACCCTTTATAGCCTCATAACATTCTGTGAAGTTGAAGAATAGATATTATTTTATTTCTACACAAAAGTAAATCAATGTTCAAAAGGCCCATTGCCCCTTGCCATCAAGTTGATTCTAGCTCACAGTGACCCTATAGGACAGAGTAGAACTGCCCCACAGGGTTTCCAGGAAGCCCTGGTGGTGCAGCCAAGGAGCTGCTGGTGGATTCAAACTACCAGCCTTTTGGTTAGCAGCCAAATCCTCAACCACTGCACCACCAGGGCTCCTGGAAACCCTATGGAGGCAGTTCTACTCTGTCATATAGGGTCACTGTGAGTCATAATTGACTCAATGGCAATGGCTTTTTTGGTTTTATAGGGTTTCCACAGAGCAGCTGGTGGATTCGAACTGCCAACCTTTTGGTTAGCCGCCCAGCACTTAACCACTGTGACAGAGTTGACTATATTTCCCTAGTAAATGTTGAGGTCAAGATTAGAATTTAAATCTTGACTCTTAATTCATTCTTTAAAACGAAATTCTGATATTTGAGCTAAACAATGTCTACTGAATATTTGATAACTATTACATAGAAAAATTGAAATTCAGACCAGATTTTCCACACCCTATTTTTGTGCTCCAGAACTAAAACATGGTATTTGCGCATGTGCGTGTGTGTTGAATCAATAACAATTTTTAAAAAAGATGAAGAAAGGAGAAAAGAAAAAGAAAGCTAGAACCAAGAAACTCAAGTTGGGGCCAATAGATTACAAAGCTGGGACCAAAAGGTTTAAATTAAGACTTAAAATGTAAGAGAGAAGTGAGCCAGCAGTGGTAGCTCAATCTGGGAAAACACGTAGAGTGTAAATGTCAAGAGTATAAGAACCAGGAGAATAGTGAGAGTTAGCATGCACACAGTGTGAAATGTCAGAGAAGAGCACTGAGTGAAAGAAGGTAAGCTTTCAGGAACCAAGTAAACACAAACATTGCTTGTTTGGGGTGAAAGGCTTGATGTTTGGTCAGACTCTATAAATACACAGAGAGCAAAAGGATAAGAAATAAAGAGCTCCAGAGAGGAAATCAGTGGCTCTAAATTTAGAAAAATAGGCAAGGGGCTGGACTGTGGAAGTCTGGAGTTTTGTTCAGGAACTAAAGAATGAGAAATGAGCATGAATCACAAACAATCTGGACACTGAGAAACATTAATTTTCCTGTGCAGAAATGTCCTAGGAAGTTTATTTTATCTTATTATTATAATTTTTGGGGTTATGAACATATTGTAGACTGTAAGCAGTTTAAAGCTTCAGAAATAAATGAAATCATTGGCATTTTGGGGGGGATGAAAAGGAGGGTTAAAAATATAGGACGTCTGCTAGAAGAAGTACCATAAAGTAACTTGTTGAGTTGGGTATACAATTCAACTCACATGTGCATATTTGAATATTTCTAATTGCGGTGAGGGAGAGGGGTAAATTATTGAATAGTAGGTACTAAAAAGCTAAATGACTATGTTCTTATACACTTAAACTAATTTGTTTGACTAGTAGTCATTGGACTCTTTTTACTCATTGGTCCATTGAATTCAGGGGTCATAAATTCATGATTGAAACAATATATTCATGTGAAGTCACAACCCATTGCCTCAAATTACATTTACAGAATTTTACGTTACATTTTCATCATTTGCATCTTTCTGGCTTTAAAAATGTAGTGATGTGAATATTGCTTGCATTAATTAATTAAAATGTATTTTTCAGAATTGCCCGTGTTCTCTCTTTTTATAGGAATCAAAAGTGAATATTTGATTTCTGTATTATGCCCATACCTTCAAAACTATAACAGGTTAAATGGTGACTTTTTCCTCATTATCTCTACTTTAAAGACTTTCTGAAAACTCCTGCATATATTAGATAGATATGATGAATAACACAGTGATATTGAATTAGTTTTGTTAGGACTCACCAGCAATTGGAAACTTGAAATTTTCTTCTTTTTTCGTATTTTTGTTGAGCTATGCAGCGATCATGACAGGAAACCTTCTCACTGTGGTCACCATAAATTTTGGCTTTCACCTGAACTCCACACCTATGTATTTCCTCCTTGGAAATCTCTCCCTTCTTGATATGATTATTTCCACAATCACAACCCCTAAGATGGTCACAGATTTCTTCAGAGAGAAGAAAACTATTTCCTTGTGGGGCTGCATGGCTCAGATGTTCTTCCTCCACTTTTTAGGAGGAAGTGAGATGACTCTTCTCGTAGTTATGGCTGTTGATAGGTACATTGCAGTATGCAAACCTCTTCACTACACAACCATCATGAACCGCCGGGTACTCGTGGGTTCTGTGCTGCTGTCCTGGGGTGTTGGTTTTGTACACACTATGAGCCAGATGGTTTTTACCATCACCTTGCCATTCTGTGGCCCCAATGTGGTGGATAATATTTTTTGTGACCTTCCCCTAGTTCTAAAACTTGCCTGCACTGAGACCTATGTTCTGCAGTTGCTGGTAATTGCTGACAGCAGACTGCTGTCTTTCATCGGCTTCCTACTCTTGCTCATTTCCTACACTGTGATTCTGGTGACCGTCAGACACCGATCCTCTGGTGGACTCTCCAAGGCTCTGTCCACACTGCTCATATCACTGTGGTCACTCTGTTCCTTGGGCCATGCATCTGCCTTTACATTTGGCCATTTAGTAGCTTTTCAGTGGATACATTTCTTCCTGTGTTTTACTCAGTCGTCACACCCTTACTGAACCCCTGTATTTATACTCTGAGGAATCAGGAGATGAAAGCAGTTATGAGGAGACTGAGGACCCAGCATGACAGCTCCAGACAGAACTTCTAGGGAACAATCCCAATGATGAAGGTTTTAGTGCAAAACCCTTATAAATTACATCTCAAAATAAGTTCAATTTTTTTGTGTGTGTATAGATCTAAAAAAAAAATTCATAATATATATTGAAATTACCATATTCCATCATTATTTTTGTATGGTTTTATTGAAATAATAATTATCTTAATGGAAATTCAATTCAGTTTGGGGATAATAATTTTTTAAATTGTAATACATGTTAAATAGAAAAATCTGGCTTATAAGTCTAGTGGAAACTCAGAAACGTTCAAGACTACATTTTCCTAAATAAAGAGAAATCAAATGTGAGTTTGCATACATTTAATTTAGTATTAGAGGGTCTTTCAGCTAAGTTATCTAGATGACTAAATGTGCACAAAATTGTGTAAGCCCAGCTAAACCCACAAATACACACACATACACCCACATTTTTGTGGCTCCTCGTATATGAAAGTGTTTTTTTTTAAAAGGTAAGAGGCTAGTTTTTATAAATTTAAGGATACACATAGTGATCATCATCCAGTGACATGAAACACATATTAATTTCATTGTGGAAAAAAAAAAGTTAAATCGTATAGAAGTTACATGGAGCTGCATTCTACTTTCATTCATATTTGCACTCATATTTACTTCCATATATTTCTTGAGAATCAAGTAAAAGCATTACTATTGTGTTAATCACTATGGACTAAGAACAAATGAAGAAGACTATATATTTCAGCCATTCATGTCACAGCCCATGAGGGTGAGGTAGTATTGAAGCTGGTTAAGTTTTATTAAGAAAGTCAGAAAATGTACTGATATATAAAGTTAGATCTATGGTCCATGGACATTAAAATAAGTAGACATTGTAGGTCTTCCGTGATATCAAATTCAAAATGCTGTGCTTTTTCCCAAACATCTAGTAACTCTTATAGACTTCTACCCAATACTTTTCCTTCACTTCCTCTTAAGCAATATGAATAATATACTAGCTAGAGGCCAAGGAGGGCCTAAAGGAAGTATTTCCAACCATATGTTCATGACATATTTTAGAGTAAAATTTTTATTTAAAAAAATGGATTGAGAAAAATAACAGTTGGGTCCCTAGAGAACATTTGATATATTTGTATCTATTTCTTATGAACTATGTCAGTCATAAAATTAAATGTAGATACTTATGCAACATGTAGCTTTATCAAATTTCTAACATTTTTGCCAAATTTATTTCAGAATCTTTTTACTATGAATAGAGGTTATTAGATATAATAAAGACCCCTAAGCAACCCTCCACATCATCACTATCATCACAGCCCATAAACACCATTCCTCTGTATGTTTACCTTATTTTTCTCATGTAGGTATACATTGTGCGTAAAAATACATCATTCAGCATATTTTTAAGCTTTCTATAAAAGAAACCCATAGAATCATTACTCTAAAATTTATTTTTTTCACTCTATATTTTTAAGATTTATTTGTTCAGATGTGTACTATTCTAGTTATTTCATTTTAATAGTTATGTTGTTGTTGTTAGTTGCCATGGAGTAAGCTCTGATTCATGGCAACTTTACATACGACAGAACAAAATCCTGCTTGGTTTTGTGCCATCTTCATGATTATTGGTATGTTTGAGTCCATTGTTATGGCTATTTTGTCAATCTCCCTCACTGAGAGTTTTCCTTTATTTTTGCTGACTCTCTACCAAAGATGATGTCCTTTTATGGTAATTGACTTTTGTATTTACTTTTCCAAAATAAGCAAACCGAAGTCTCTCTATCCTTACTTCTAAAGAACATTCTGTTTGTATTTCTTCTAAAACTGATTTGTGCACTCTTCTGGCAATCCAGGGTATGTTCAGTATTCTTTGCCAACACTGTAATTCTAATGTGTCAATTCTTCTTTCTTTTTAATTGTCCAGTTTTCACATGCATATGTGGTAATTGAAAAGACCAAGGCTTGGGTCAGGCATACCTTAGTCATCAAAGTGGAATTTTCTTCTTTTTAAAATTTTAAAGAGATCTTTTGCAGCAGTTTTGCCGAACGAGATATGTTTTTTTTCTTGATTGCTGCTTCCATGGATATCGATTGTTGATAAAAGTATAATGAAATATTGACTTCAATTTTTTTCTCAATTTATCATATTGTTAACAGTCTAGCTGTGAGGATTTTCATTTTCTTCATGTTCAGGCATAATTCTTACCGAAGGCTGTAGTCTTTAATGTTCATAGGTAAGTGTTTAAAGTCATCTTCATGTTCAGCAAGCAAGTTTGTGTCATTTGCATATCACAGATTGTTAATTAGTCTTTCTCAAATCTCGCTGTCACATTCTTCTTCATATCTCTTTCATAACACGTGGGACATATGGTATCCTATCCACTTTTTCTGTCTCTGAGTTTTCTTGAGACTCAACTTTTCCTGCAAAAAATATGTTCTGCCCTGCAGTGGGACTTGTGTAATGGTGAAAGGCAAAATAAATGTCATTGAAGCAAAATAGCTAGGTTATCAAACTTACTGTGTGGTGGTGAATCCAGCAAGCATGATTGATTAGAAATTTTGTCTGGTTTGGCTTTTGTACAGCTAGATAAGCCTTGTAAGCATATTTATGTTGTCCTTGTGATAGTTAGGGAGTCCTGGTAGCTTTGGTTTTGTCTGTGTGTAGGTGTCGCAATAAATCCTGCCACCCATGACTGGCAGCACAGATGGGCACCCACCAGTCTTGGTGCCTGAGAAGCCCCCACGTTTTGTGGGATCCATGTATCCATAAATAATATTTCTCACGATCCATATTACCAAACTAAAATTTAAACATATTCCATAACTGACTATGATTTCTTTAATGAAAACACATGGTATGGAAAAAAAAAAAAAGAATGAAAAAAATTCGAAGCCGAAAATAATAGCATCTTGAAAGGATTTAGTCCTCTTCATGGATTATTTATTCAGCGTTAAAAATTGAAAAAGTAAGATGAAAGGATACAACCCTGCCACACACCTTTTCCAATTTTAAACCATGCAGTATGCCCTTGTTCTGTTGTAATGATTGCCTCTTGATCAATGTACAGGTTCCACATGAGCACAGTGAAGAATTCTGAATTCCTATTCTTCATAGTTTTATCAATAACTTGTTATGATCCACATAGTAGAACACCTTCACATCACTAAATCATGGGTAAACATCTTTCTCTGCTTTCAGCCAAGTTTCATCTGACATCATCAATAGTATTCCTCATTTCATGTTATCTTCTGAATCTGGCTTGAATTTCTGACAGTTCCTTGTTAATGTATGGCTGCAGTTGTTTTTGAAATATTTTCAGCAAAATTTTGCTAGCATGTGATATCAATGATATTGTTCAATAATTTCTGCATTCAGTTTGATCATTTTTCTTTGGAAGGGGCATGAACATGGATCTTTTCCAGTTGGAAGTCCAGGTAACTTTCTTACAAATTTCTTGACCTAGAAGAGTAAGCACTTCCAGAGCTGCATTTATTTGTTGAAGCATCTCAATTGGTATTTTGTCAATTCCTGCGGCCTTGGTTTTTGCCAATGAATTCAGCACAGTTTAGACTTCTTCCTTCAGGACTAGTGGTTCTTGATCTTATGCTACCTCCTGAAATGGTTGAACATCAACCAATTTTTTTTTTTTTTTGATACAGTGACCCTGTGTATTCTTTCCATCTTCTTCAGATGCTTCCTGGGTCATTCAATATTTTGCCCATAGAATCCTTCAGTAATGTAACTCAAGGCTTGCATTTTCTCTTTAATTTTTCAGCTTGAGAAATGCTAATTGTGTTCTTCCCTTCTGGTCTTTGTACATTCCATAATAATACTTTATTTTGTCTTCTCAAGACACCATCTGAAATCTTTTGTCCAACTCTTTTACTTCATCATTTCTTCTGTTCACCTTAGCAACTCTGCACTTAAGAGAAAATTTCAGAGACTTTTCTGACATCCTTTTTGGTCTTTTTCTTCTTTCTAATTTTTTCAATAATGTTTTACTTTCTCCATGTATGATAGCCTTGATGTCTTCCCACAACTCTCCTGAACTTCAGTCAATAGTGTTCACTCAGTCCAATCTATACTTTTCATAGTCTCTAAATTCAGGCAAGATGTATTCAAGGTCCAAAGTCTTGGATTTGCTTTGATTTTCTTCAGCTTCAACTTAAACTTGCACCTAAAGTATTAATGGTCTGTTCTGCAGTTCAGGCTTTGTCTTGACTGATAATACTGAGCTTCTCCATAGTCTCTTTCCATAGAAGTAGTCAATATTATTACTGTATAATCCATCCAGTGAGGTCCACAGGTATATTCATCAATTATATTGTTGAAAAAAGTATTTCTGGTGAATAAGTCATTTGTCTTGCAGTATTCTGTCATGTGATGTCTGGCACCATTTATATCATCAAAGCTGTATGTTTCAACTAATGATCCTTCTTCTTAGCTTCCAGTTTTAAATTCCAATAACCAGTAATTATCAATGCATCTTGACTGCAGCAAATTGTAAAAATCTTCAATTTCTTCATCTTTAGCATTTATAGTAGGTGTGTAAATTTGAATAACAGTCATATTAACTCGTCTTCCTTATAGGAGGGCTATACTAGTTCAGTTCAGCTCACTAACGCCTATGATATCAATTCTCAAGTGTTCCATTGTGTTGTTGATGACTTCCAATTTTCCTTGATTCATAATTCATACATTCCATGTTTGATTACTTACGGATGTTTGCAGCTGTTGCTTCTCATTTTGAATTGTGTCATATCAGCAAAGGAAGGTCCTGAAGGCTTTGCTCCATTTGCATGTCTAAGGCACTCTACTATGAGGGCAGCCCTTCTCCAATTATATTTTGAGTGCCTTCCAACCTGGGGGTAATCATCCTTCAGCACTATACTGAGCACTATTTTGTTGTTATCATAGTATTTGTTGGTTAGTTTTCGCAAGCAGATCGCCAGACCTCTTTTTCTAGTCTGTCTTAGTCTGGAATCTCTACTAAAACCTGTCCACCATGGGTGACCCTGCTGGTATGTGAAATACCAGTGGCATAGCTTTCAGCCTTATAGAAATGCACAAGCTTCCACAGTAAAACAAACTGACAAATAGGTGGTAGTATATATATGTTAGATTATATATATTACATGTTGTTTTTGTTAGGTGCATAGTGACCCCATGTGACAGGGTAGAACCACCCCAAAGGGTTTTATAAGCTGTAATCTTTACAGGAGTAGATCACCAGACCTTACTCCCAGTGGAACCACTGGGTGGGTTTGTGCCATCATCCTTTTGTTAGCAGATGAGTGCTTAACTGTTGGCCCACCTATGCAAGCTTTACTGATACTGGTGCCAGCAAATTGAATTCCAACATATGTTGGAGAGTTTTTATTTTAAAATGAGTCATATGATAAGGCTGGGAATGGGAATTCACTTACTGGCACCAGTAGCAGTAAAGACTGCATATTTCTAGGGTTGATGCTGTAAGTGGCATTTACTTATTATCACAGAGGCAAAGTGGATGTAGGGTCAGCTGAAACAGCAGCTTTCTTCAGATAGCTTTCCAATCTAGTTTTTGGTCTTCTTCCTATAAACTTAGCCTAGCTCTCAGTTTCTTAGATCTTCTAACCTTTCTGTAACGTATCTAAATCAATAAAAAACACAAAACTCATTGCCATAAAGTCAATTCTAACTTATTGTGACCGCAAGTGTGTCAGAGTAGAACTGTGCTCCACATAATTTTCAATGGCTGTGATCGTAAACACCTCCATCTGTCTATCAGTTTGTCATACTGTGGGGGCTTCCATGTTGCTGTGATGCTCAAGCTATGTGACCAGTATTCAAATATCAGCAGGATCACCCATGGTGGACAGGTTTCAGCTGAGCTTCCAGACTAAGACAGATTAGCAAGAGGGACATGGCTGTCTACTACTGAAAAAAAAAAAAAAAAAAAAAAAAGGTCAGAGACTATTTGGGAATACTATTGTTGTTTAAAAATTGGGTTAAAATTTATTGGCTTCGACACAGAAATTGACAAGTTGGTTCTA
>NW_004443971.1:777663-787881 GCF_000243295.1 Trichechus manatus latirostris
AAACTAGCCAGTGAAAACTTTATGAATATCAATGGAACATTGTCTGACATAGTGCTGGAAGATGAGCTCCTTAATATGGAAGGCACTGAAAAGATGACTTGGGAAGAGCTGCCTCCTCAAAGTAGAGCTGGCCTCAAAGACATGGATGTAGTCAAGCTTTCAGAACATTCATTTGCTGATGTGGCACTACTCAAAATGAGAAGAAACAGCTGCAAATACTGATTAATAAATAGACTCTGAAACTAGCTCTTCAACGCGCAATAGCTAAAGCGAACAAAAGAAATGAAGAAGTAAAAGAGCTAAACAGAAGTTTTCAAAGGGCAGCTCAGGAAAACAAAGTAAAGCATTATAATGACATGTGCAGAGACCTGGAGTTAAAAAGCCAAAAGGAAAGAATATGCTTGGCATTTCTCAAGCTGAAAGAACTGAAGAAAAAATTCAAGCCTCGAGTTGCAAGATTCTATGCCAAAATACTAAATGACACAGGAAGCATCAAAAGAAAACAGAAGGAATATACAGAGTCACTGTACCGAGAAATTTGGAAGAGCATTACAAGGCCAATCAACTGGAAGAGATCCATATTTGTGCTCATTCCAAAGAAAGGTGATCCAAAAGAATGCAGAAATTATTGAACAATATCATTAATATCACATGCAAGTAGAATTTTGCTGAAGATCATTCAAAAGCGGTTGCAACAGTACCTCGACAGGGAATTGCCAGAAATTCAAGCAGGATTCAGAAGAGGATGTGGAACAAGGGATATCATTGCTGGTGTCAGATGGATCTTGGCTGAAAGCAGAGAATACCAGAAAGATGTTTACCTGTGTTTCATTGACTATGCAAAGTCATTCGACTATGTAGATCATAACAAATTATGGATAACATTGTGAAGAATGGGAATTCCAGAACACTTAATCATGCTCATGAGGAGCTGTACATAGACCAAGAGGCAGTTGTTCGGAAAAAACAAGGGGATACAGTGTGGTTTAAAGTCAGGAAAGGTGTGTGTCACGGTTGTATCATTTCACCATTCTTATTCAATCTTTATGCTCAGCAAAGAATCTGAGAAGTTGAACTATATGAAGAAGAATGTGGCATCAGGATTGGAGAAAGACTCATTAACAGCCTGTGTTATTCAGATGATAAAACCTTGCTGGCTGACAGTGAAAAGGACTAGAAGCACTTACTGATGAAGATCAAAGACTACAACCTTCAGTATGGATTACACTTCAACATAAAGATACAAAAATTCTCACTACCAGACCAATAAGCAGCATCATGTTAAGTGGAGAAAATACTGAAATTGTCAAGGATTTCACTTTACTTGGATCCACAATCAATGGTGTATTGCATTGGGCACATCTTATGCAAAAAAAGAAAAAAAAAACAGAACTCTTCAAAGTACTAAAAGCAAGGATGTCACTTTGAAGACTAAGGTGCACTTGACCCAAGCCATGGTTTCTTCAATCGCCTCATATGCTTGTGAAAGTTGGACAATGAATACAATAAATAAGGGAGACTGAAGAAAAATTCACACCTTTGAATTATGGTGTTGGTGAAGAATATTGAATATACCACGTATTACCAAAAGAATGAACAAATATGTCTTGGAAGAAGTACAGCCAGAATGCTCCTTAGGAGCATACTTTGGACATATTATCAGGAGAGACCAGTCCCTGGAGAAGGACATCATGCTTGGTAAAGTAGAGGCTCAGCAAAAGAGAGGAAGACCCTCAACGAGGCTGCAACAATGGGCTCATGCATAACATCAGTTAAGAGGATGGTGCAGGACTGGGCAGTGTTTCATTTTGTTGTACTGACTCGGTATCAACTCGACAGTACCTAACAACAACCTAACAACGACCTTACAGAAGCAGATCACTAAGTCTTTCTTCTGTGTCACCACTGGATGGATTCAAACAGCCAATCCCATTAATCCCTCCACCTTTTAAATGAGTGAGTTTAGATTTTATTATCTACAACTAAAAATTCTGACAGTCACAACATTCAATTCCATTTTCCCTCTCTCATTTGGAGATTGAAATAGGTGATTATATCCACTACTATAAATATTACAATGTCACAAGCAAGAATAATTCATTATGACATAGAGCAAAATAGAAGAATTTTGTCTGTAATCATATGCTTCTATTTTCCAACCTTCCACTATAAAAACTACGTAAAAAACTTCTTGTGGTTAGAATAGATTTGTGGTACCAGCTGGTTGTCTGTGATAACCCCCTATTGACACTATTACGATTTATTGAGTCTACATTTGGCCAGATCCAGGAAAATACATCATATGGGAAAAAAGAATCTCTTGCAACCTGACTTGCTAGATGGAATTTTCTCTGAAGAGGACATAAAACTGGAGACACTTGTACTTTTGTGTTACTTACCACAAAGTATTTTATTGTTTATAAAATGGTTATGGAAAACAGCACATGAAAGAGAGGCTATTGTCTTCTGTAACAGAAAGATGAAGCATCCAGAATGTGGCTTCTTTATTGCTCTGTGACTTTTGATAATTTACTTAAGAATCCTAAGCCTCATGTTCCTCATGTTAAGATGATTGTGATAACAATGATAATGATAATAATAATAATAAAATATATAGTTATGCATAATATCAAGGTCAATATCCATATAATATAAATATTAATTCTGTGTGAGAAAAAAATGAGACAACTTATATTAAAAGTTTAAACCCATATCTAGTATATAGGAACCTATCTATAAATTGACTACTTTTTATTATCACTAGACTATAAGCTTCTTTAGGACTAAGAGTATGTCTTTGCACTTGTATCCCCTAAGGTTAGCCTAGTGTCTAACATATAGCGGACACTCAGTACTTGCTTACTTTAAGATTTAGGCAACTAATTAATAAGCAAGTGAATGAAACTAATGAAAGCTTGGAGCATCAGAGAAGTGGCTTAGCAATAACATAATTAAACTCCAAATCCATACGTGTCTTTTTCTGCTACTGCATATCACTTTTGAAGTCCTTTCAATCTCTCTATAGGATTGTCCATATATTCCCTGTCCCCACTATGAGCCAATACAATAACTGCGTTTGTACCACCTAGTGATAAAGGTAACATTTATCACACTAGAGGATATTCTCAACAGACAGAGATGACCTTAACATTTTTTTTAAATCTCCATATACCTCATCATAAAGCATCCTCGTTCTCCCTATTGGATCTAGCTTCATCCGTCATGTACAGCTATCATTAATGCTAAAACACCAAATCACCACTAAACACTTTGTAGCCCTGAAACATTATTCCTTCAACAGATAGCATTCCCATTAGAATCACCTAGTAAGAATTGCCAGGGTTCCCAGCACTGATTAGACACTACCTAACAATAACAGAGACTATATTAGGAAGTTCTCAGGTTGGAGTGTATATATGTTATTGACTTGTTCATTTTTTTGGTGCGATAAAATAAGAAGGCTCCTGTCCTTCTAGATGATTTTCCATCTGAATGTATTGCCTGTTACTGCTTCTGAACTGGTAAGCAGAAGAGACATTGCAACAAAATAAGGCCAATATATTTTCTTGTTATGTCTCAAGCAAAGTTGCAATTGTTAAATGAATTTGTTATAATCAGTCATGAAAAGGCACAGTCTCAGGTTTGTGAAAAAGTGCCAGATATTCTGCAAAATGGGCTAAAAAAGAGAATTAAATTCAGACTTATGAAAATTAGTGAGACGATTTATGTCAAGTTTCTAATACAGAGTCATGCATATAGCAAAGACTCAATAGGTGATTGCATTTATTACCATTCAGGTAAGAATTTGAACCTTTATTACATGCCAGGTACTTTGCTATGTGCTAAGATGACATTGATGAGTTACTGAAATAATTCATAATTTTGGGCTAAGGATGAAAATATATTCAAATAACTCAATTACAGGTTATGAGGACAGTACTACAGGATGACAGAGGAGAAAAGCATAAATTCTGACTCCATTTTTTAGAAATGGCTCCACCAAAAATATATTGTTTTGTTTACACATTAAAGGTGAATAGAAGGAGTTAGAAAAAGAAGACGATGGTTCATTGATTGAGATACATGCATTTATTTTTAATAGGTAGTTAAATTTCCTGAAAATATCCTTTCTAGAAGCCTTCGAGAGGAGAATTAAGCTGCTGCTAAAGTAGAGCCATTAAAACAGCCAATTCTCTATAACCCAGTTAATTTAAGATATTCTAAGCATTTCATACCCAAATAGGCATCTATTTGAGTTATGCTTTGGGTCATTGTTGTTGATTAGGTCCTAGCCAAATCCAGGAGAGAAATTGCTACAGCTACAGTTGTTGATCTGAGACCTTTGCTGAGATGCTGGGAAAACTAGAGGTGGGAAAATACAAGTGTGTGCCACGTGAAGAATATAGACCTGTCCTATACTTCGCTTAGAAACTGTATGAATCTCAGAAAATGGATTGCCTGAGATTGGCTTTACTTCAATGACCCCACCCATAATTACTTCCATTTTCCTGTTCCTTGGCTCCCCTTTATTGTGTAATCGGATAAGTGAAAAAACCTATTGCCTCTGAGTAGATTTTGACACACAGAGACCCTATAGGACAGAGTGAAATTTTTATGGAAGCAGACTGCCACAGCTTTCTCCTGCAGAGCGTGGCTTGTTGGTTCGATTTGTTGACTTTTGGTCAGCAGCTGAGTGCTTTCACCACTGCTCCACCAGGGATCCTTAAATATCTGGTCAGTAGCGCTGTCCAAGTCCTCTTCCCAGTGGGAATAGCAACAATTCAAAACCCACTTTCTCTTCATTGTAAATTCGACTGGAGAAATGGAGTCTGGAAGGGAGAAAACAGTGGGAGGTAAGGAGTAAAAAATGAGAGGCATGATGTTTAGGGGGATGGGGTTGTCTACTGAGGACAGGGATTGAGGAACCTGAAAGCTGAGAATGAATTTCAGAAAGTGTTAGTTCCTTCTTCTTTTTTTTTAAACCCACCATAGAATGAGGGGCTCAGAGGTGTAAAAAAAAAAAAAAAAGCAAAATCAACCCAGTTACAATTGAGTCAAAAATGACTTATGATAACCCCATGTGTATCAGGGTAGTACTGTGCTCCATAGGGTTTTCAATGGATGCATTTTTGCAAGTAGGTTGCCAGGCATTTCTTCCTAGAAGCCCCCATGTGGACTTCAAACTTCAACCTTTTGGTTAGCAGCTGAGTTTGTTAACGGTTTGCATCACCAAGCAGTGCCAACCAAGGTCATCTAAACTGATGAAGATCAGATGGCAGAGTCAGTGTCTCTCTCTTCACAAAGCTCTCCAGGAGGGACACTGAATCAGGACAGATGACTCTTCCTTCATAAGAATCATACATCTGCGAGCTCTGCAGATCTTTTTTTTTATTGTACTTTAGATGAAGGTTTACAGAGCAAATTAGTTTCTCGTTAAACAATTAATACATATATTGTTTTATGACATTGGTTGTGAACCCCACGACATGTCAACGCTCTCCCACTCTTGACCTTGGGTTCCCCACTACCAGCTTTCCTATCCCCTCCTGCCTTCTCGTCCTTGCCCCTGGGCTGGTGTGCCCATTTAGTCTTATTTTGTTTTATTGGCCTGTCTAATCCTTGGCTGAAGGGTGAACCTCAGGAGTGACTTCATTACTGAGCTATAAGGGTGTCTGGTGGCCATACTCTCAGGGTTTCTCCAGTCCCTGTCAGACCAGTAAGTCTGGTCTTTTTTAGTGTCTGGGGTCTTAAAAGTTTGTAAACGGCCATCTAAGACCACTTCTTGAGCAAGGGAGAATAAAGAAAACCAAAGACATAAGTGAAAGATTAGTCCAAAGGACTAATGAACCACAAGTTCCACAGCCTCCACCAGAGTGAGTCCAGCACAACCAGAAGGTGACAGGCTACCACCACCGTCTGCAAATCTTTAGTTTCAATCCCACTAGAGTTTACACAGCATTGAAACACCTGCAAAAGGCAGGTGAGCATAATGCAGTCAAGGCTCCACAGTTGTTACTGATCTAGGTGTCCAGAGCCATGGGGTGGCCGTAGGGTCACAAACCAGGAAAACACCCTATCATAAGGTCAGACAAACTAGTGAGGTGAAGCCTTGGCACACAATCAGCAAGCAGACTATCTCAGGATCAAAGGGATACGACACACCAACTAAAGTAAATGGGTGGAGGGTGGAAGTGATGAGCGACCTAAATTCGGAGACCGGAGCACCAGCTCAACAAGTCCTTGAGCTTAAAATAAATATTTTCCCCAGAAAAGGTTTGCAAAATATTTCTATTTTGAACTGCAGGCAGGAGTAGCTGTTTATTTTTCTGGTGTGAGAAATAGGAGGAAAATGAGAGGTAACATCCTAATTCTATTAGTGTTTTCCCTGAATTTCAAAGTATTTCAGATAAGATACAGACATATGAAAACTTCCAAGTTTGTGGATGAAAATAAGAATCCTCTAATTTAGTGACAAAAAATTTTAAAAAACTTATAAAAATAAAAATATTGAGAACCACTGATCCATTGAAAAGTATGGAAGACTATGCTGGAGTGTAGCCTTAACTCTACAGTTAACAGCACTTAGTGTCACGAGTCCTGAGTGTGAATCTTAGTTCTTTATCTGTATGAACATGAGCAAGTTAATAATAAGAATAGTGGCAATTGCTAACATTTATTGTGTGCAAAGTATATTCTAGGTTCCATGCTAGTGCTTTTCACACATCTCACTTAAAATACTCAGCCTCCTCAAGTCTTACGTTCTTTGTGAGTAAAGTGTAATTATTGAGATATGACACAATTACTCATAGGAAAATCTAATATGAAAATTAATGTATAAGTAGGCTTTTATGGGGAATAAAACCTAGACACCAGCTCCCTTCTATTGACTAACATTAAGCCCAAGAGACAGGACGGCCTAGAATGATGAGGTCATCCTGGCTTTCCTACATTTCCCTATACTTTTTGTTTCTCCACTAATCGCTTTTGAACAATTACTTGATTGAGACCAGTTATAGCCCTTGTGAACATGAATATAAACAGGAAAATATTATGAAATATTTATCATACCTAATAGAAAAGTTTATTTATAAACAAGTTATATTCCTAAATATAAGTTCCTAAACCCATTTGTTCATAACTACAAGTGATTACTAAATTCTACAGTTCAAAACTGGCAGCATTAATGCAGTTTGGTCTAGGATACAGCTCTGTGTCTGTTTCTATGAATGACTGTTAGTTGAATGGCCCGTTTGCTAATGACACCTTTTTTTGGTAAATAGTGGTAACCTCCAGTGTTAGAGGTAGGTGGGGACTTTATGTCTCCCTCTTCCTCCCATGAATCACACTCAGGTGCAGGGCTGGATTAACGCATGTGAGGGCCTGAAACACTGGTAATTTGTGGTGCCCTCTTCTATGCTTATGCATTCAATTGGGAAATGTGAGTTATATATATATATATATATATATATATATATATATATATACACACATGTATATATGTACTGTATCATAATTATCCATGATGTATGTTCCATTTTTTTAAATTTTTTGTTGTACTTTAGATGAAGGTTTACAGAACAAATAGTTTCTCATTAAACAGTCAGTACACATATCGTTTTATGACATTGGTTAACAACCCCACAACATGTCAACACTCTCCCTTCTCGACCTTGGAGGACCTTTTTTTGGTGAAAGTATACATAGCCAAAGTTACACCATTTCAAAAGTTTCTACATGTACAATTTAGTGACATCGATTACATTCTTCCAGTTGTACTGCTATTCTCAATATCCTTTTCCAATGCTTTTTAACACTTTAAAGAGGTCTTCTGCAGCAGCTACGGAGCTCTGGTGGCGCAGAAGTCAAGTAATCTGGCTTCTAACCAAAAAGTTGGCAGTTCAAATCCACCAGCCGCTTCTTGGAAACCCCATGAGGCAGCTCCACTCTTTCCCCTAGGGTCACAATTGGTCAGAATCGACTTAATGGCAATGGGTTTTTCAGGGCAACAGAATTCCTTAATGCAATAGGTCTTTTGATTTTTCTTTTTTTTTAAATTCTACTTCAGGTGAAAGTTTACAGAACCAATAGTTTCTCATTAAACAGTAGTACACATATTGTTTTATGACATTGGTTAACAACCACACGACATGTCAAACCTCTCCCTTCTTGACCTTTTTCTTTTTTTTGGTGAAAATATACATAGCCAAAGATACACAATTTCAAAAATTTCTACATGCACAGTTCAGTGATATTGACTACGCTCTTCCAATTGTGCAGCTATTCTCACTTTAGATAAAGGTTTACAGAACAAAATAGTTTCTCATTAAACAGTACACATGTTGCCCTATAACAATGGTTAACAACCTCACTATACATCAACACTGTCCTTACTCAACCTTGGGTTCCCTATCACCAGCTTTCCTGTCCCCTTCTGCCTTGTAGCCCTTGTCGCTAAACTGCTGTGCCTCATTAGTCCCATTTTGTTTTATGGGGCTTTCCAATCCCCGGCTGAATGGTGACCTCAGAAGTGACTTCACCACTGAGCTAAAAGGGTGTCTGGGTACCATACTCTCGGGGTTTCTCCAGTCTCCTTTAGGCCAGTAAATCTGGGATTTTTTTTTATGTGTTAGAATTTTGTTCTACATCCTTCTCCAGCTCTGTCTAGAACCCTCTATTGTGATCCCAGTCAGAGCAGTCAGTGGTGGTAGCCTGACATCATCTAGCTGTACTGGACTCAGTCTGGTGGAGCCCGTGGTAGCTGTGGTCCATTACTCCTTTGGACTAGTCTTTTCCTTGTATCCTGTTCTCTTCATTCTCCCTTGCTCCCGAAGGGATGAGACCAGTGGAGTATCTTAGATGGCTGCTTATAGGCTTTTAAGACCCCAGACACTACTCACCAAGGTAGAATGTAAAACATTGTCTATATAAACTGTGTTATGCCAATTGAGCCAGATGTTCCCCGAGACCATGGTCCCCACAGCCTTCTGCCCAGTAATTCAGTCCCTCAGGGAGTTTGGATGTGTCTATGGAGCTTCCATGACCTTTACTTGGACAAGTTGTGCTGGTTTCCCCAGTATTGTGTACTGTCTCACCCTTCACCCAAGATACCTCTTATCTATTGCCTATTTAGTATTTCTCCCCACCCCTCCCATCCCTCATAAACAACAAAGATTGTTACTTTTTGTGTGTAAACTTTTTCATGTTTTTTTACAATAGAGGTCTCATACAATAGTTGTCCTTTTGTGATTGACTTATTTCATTCAGCATAATGTCCTCCAGTTACATCCATGTTATGAGATACTTCACAGATTCATCATTGTTCTTTCTCGTTGCATAGTTTTCCATTGTGTGTATGTACCATAGTTTGTTTATCCATTCATCTGTTGATGGGCATCTAGGTCATTTCCATCTTGTTGCTATTGTGAACAATGCTGCCATGAATATAGGTGTGCATATGTCTATTAGAGTGACGACTCTTATTTCTCTAGGATAGTCCTAGGAGTGGGATTGCTGGATCATATGGTATTTCTATTTCTAGCTTTCTAAGGAAGTGCCATATCATTTTCCAAAATGGTTGTATCATTTTGCATTCCCACCAGCAGTGCATAAGAGTTCTGAACTCTCCGCAGCCCCTCCAATATTTGTTATTTCCAGTGTTTTTGATTCGTGCTAATAATGCCGGGGTGAGATGGTATCTCATTGTGGTTTTAATTTGCATTTCTCTAACGGCTAGGGATCGCGAGCATTTCCTCATGTGTCTGTTTGCCGCTTGAATATCTTCTTTGGTGAAGTGTCTGTTCATTTCCTTTGCATATTTTTTAATAGGATTATTTGTCTTTTTGTTGTAGAGATGTTGGATTTTCTTGTAGATTATGGAGATTAGACCTTTGTCTGACTTGTACTGTCCAAAATTTTTTCCCAGTCTGTAGGTTCTCTTTTTACTCCTTTAGTGAAGTCTTTTGAAGAGCATAGGTGTTTGATTTTTAGAAGATCCCAGTTATCTAGCTTTTCTTCTGGGGTTTCTGTGTTGATAGTTATGGTTTGTATCCTGTTAATGACGTGTATCAGAGACTGTAGCATTGGTCCTATTTATTCTTCTATGAACTTTATAGTTTTAGGCTTTATATTTAGGTCTTTGATCCATTTTGAAGTAGTTTTTGTATACGGTGTGGGGTATGGGTCCTGTTTCATTTTTTTGCAGATGGATATCCAGTTTTG
>NW_004443971.1:790162-804637 GCF_000243295.1 Trichechus manatus latirostris
GAGTGGTGTGTTGAAGTCTCCTACTATTATTGTGCAACTGCCAATTTCTCTTTTCAGTGTTGTTAGAGTTTGTTTTATGTATTTTGGAGCCCTGTCATAGGGTGCGTAGATGTTTATTATAGTTATGTCTTCATGATGGATTGTCTCCTTAGTCATTATATAGTGTCTTTCTTTGTCTTTTATGGTCGATTTTATTTTAAAGTCTATTTTATCTGAGATTAGTATTGCCACTCTGTCTCTTTTTTGGTAGTTGTTAGCTTGATATATTTTTTTCCAACTTTTGACTTTTAATAAAAGCACATCTTTGTTTCTAAGGTGTGTCTCTTGTAGACAGCATATTGATAGATCCTGTTTTCTTTTCCATTCTGTCACTCTCCATCTGTTTATAGGTGCATTGAATCCATTTACATTCAGTGTAATTATTGATAGATGTGAATTTGTTGCTGTCATTTTGTAGTGTTTTTCTTTTTTTTTTTTTGTGGTGCTGATGTTTTCTTTGTTCTTCTTACACTCCTGTGCTGAGTTACTTTTGTTTGTGGATTTTTTTTTTCATTTCTTTTGTTTTTGCTGATACTTTATGTTTTTCCTCTTTATTTTGATGAGTAAGTTTGTTGACTTTCTGTGTGGTTACTGTGAAATTTACCCTTATCTTTCTAAGTTTGAAGCAGTCTATTATCACTCGGTATTACCTTGCCTTCCTCTCCATTAAAAGGTTCTATACCTATACTGTTTATTCCCTCTTTTATTGTTCTGATGTTGTTGTCATTTACTGATTAACTGTTCTGATTCCCTGTTGTATTTCATTTGGTTTTGGATAGTCCTTGAGAGTTCATTTCCTAGATTGGTATCTTGCTGGTATGATCCTGAGTCCTAGATTCTGCCTGTGAGCTGAAGTTATTTGCTCTCAGATCAAAGAACTCCCTTTAATAATTCTTGTAAGTTTGGTTTGAATTTTACATATTCCCTTAGTTTCTGTTTATCTGGAAATGACCTAATTTCACCATCATATCTGAATGAGAGTTTTGCAGGATATATTACTCTTGGCTGGCAATTCTTTTCTTTCAAAGTTTAATATATGTCATCCCATTGCCTTCTTGCCTGCTTGGTTTCTGCCAAATAATCTGAGCTTAGTCTTATTGTTTCTTCTCTGTATGTGACTGGTTTTTCATGAGCTACTCTCAGGATTCTTTGTCTTTAGTTTTGGCAAGTGTGATTATGATATGCCTTGGTGATTTTCTTTTGGGTTCTATCCTATATGGGGTTTGTTGAGCTTTTTGGATGGCCAGCTTTTCATCTTTCATGATATTGGGGAAGTTTTCTGCTAGTAGTTCTTCAATGATCCTCTCTGTGTTTTCTGTTTTCTCTCCCTGTTCTGGAACTCAAATCAGTTGCAAATTTTTGTTTTTGATTGTATCCCACATAACTCTCAGGGTCTCTTCATTTTTATTTGTTTTTTTTTTTTTCTGAGTTTTCCTCGAAGAAATTCATATCCAAGTGTTTGTCTTCAATTCCACTGATCCTGTATTCCACCATTTCAAATCTGCTTCTCAGCCCTTCTATGACACTGTCCATTTCTGAAATCTTGTTGTTTGTCTTTTGGTTTTCTAATTGTTGTTTTTGTATAATTTCTAGGTGTGAATTTATTTTGGCATTTTGTTCCTGCACTATTTTTCTGAATTCTTTCATTTTTTTTGTCTGTATTTATTATAGTTATTTTTCTTGTGTATTGATTGAAGATTTGTTTCATCCTTTTTTTTATTTGGCTATGTCTGAGAGGGTGGGCTCTGTGTCCTTTGTTGCTTGCTCATCTGTGGGCACAATACTTTTCACCTCATTCTCTAGTTGGCAGGGTTAGTTGCTCAGATATGTACAGCAGGGCAGGGCTAGCTGAAAAGTTGCTGCTTGGACGTGTTGTTTGTGGCACTTACTACAGCCATCAGTGTTGGTTGATAATCAGTGCAGTTCCAGTAGTCCGTGCCTGTGCTGCTTGTTGGTGTGATGTTAAGCATACAGTGCAGGTAGGCAGAATGAAGGGGGGAGATTGTTATGTGTGGAGCTAAGATGGATGTGGGAGAGAGGAGAGAGGAACAGGAGCCAAAAACATACAAACAAAAAAGAGTGCTAGGGGAGCTTGCCATTGGAGTGGAGAAATGAGAGACTATGAAATGGAGAAAAACAAAAAGGAGAATAAGAAGAAAAAAAAGAAAAGAAAAGAATTAGTAAATAAAAATTAAAAAGAAAAAAGAACAACAAAGCTCCCAGGAATCCCACTGGTGCATGTACAAAGTCTGGGGAAGTTGTTCCCAGCTGTTGCAGTACAGCCTGGCTAGAAGGCATAGAGGTATTCAGCGCCAGTTATTCAGGAAACAGGAAGAGAAGGAAGGTATAGAGAGATGAGAAACTGAGTAAAGAGGAAAGACTAAAAGGGAAAAAGAGGAAGAAGAAAAGAAAAAAAATTGAAAAAAAAAGAACAAGAAAATCCCCTCAAAAAACAGAAAAAAAAAAAACCTACGAAGAAAGAAATGCGCTTAGGGATCCCTCTGCGCATCTGCACAAGACTAGGGGCTAGGTCTCAAGCCGTGTATCATTGCCTGGCCAGAATGGACTCCCATCTGGAGAAAGGAAAAGAAAACAATTCAAAACAAACAAACAAAGGCCCCAGGATCCCACCAGCGTGGCATCCCAGACTGGGAAGCAGTTCCACACTCTAACGGAGCTCTGCAGCTCCTTAGGAAGAAGCAAAGATGGTGCGCAAAGCCAGATATTTGAGAGAAAGAGGGGGAAGTGGTGACAGGTAAGGAAGAAATCAAAAGAAGCAGAAAAAAGCAACACCAGCAGCCAACAAATGGAACTCAGGGAGCTGCACAGTGCAGGACAGGTTGAATCCAAGCAGCCAGTGCTTACTGGCCAAAAGACTGTCACTGCGGGAAGCAGAGGAGGCCCAGTGGGGGTGAAGAAGTGTGGGGGGTGGGAAAGCATATATCGGAAATTACTGGCTGTTTTGTTTCCTGCTGGAAGCTCCGTGAAGCTGCTTTCTCGTACCCACTATTTTGCTGGTCTCTGATAGGAGTCCCAGATGGCGGATCCACACTGCGTTAGCTGATAGGGGACCTCTGCATGTAACTCTCTTCACTCTCCATTCTCTGCCAGTTTTCTCACTCCATTTGGTGTTTGGCTGAGTTCTTTATCTCTTCATTTGATATTTTAGATTTTCAGGATTGCCGTTTTCTCTGTTTGGCTTAGTTTTTCGGATCTTTGTTGTGGAGGGACAGCGTAGTTCTTCTGCCTAGAGCACCATTTTGCTGGAAGTCTCCGTACCTTCCTTTTAAATGCAATTATAATATTAGTGATTGAATGCAAAAGTTGTGTATGCTATTTTAGAGGAAAGAGATGAACTGGATTATAAAATTTTTAGTGGAAGCGCAGTACTAAGTTTTTTTTTTTACTATATACCACATTTTCTACAAGAAGAATATTCCGTATATTCTACAACAAAGAAAACGAGTCAGTGAAACTAGTTTTTTCAACATTCAACATAAAATTCTGTTGTTCTCCCGGAATAAAAAATTGACTTTCACCAATTTTTCTTTAAATGACTTATACTTCAATTTTGATGCTTGTTTCATAATAAAAGCTATAATTATAAATGAACAAATGAAAAAATGTCATAAAAGAAAATAGATCTTACATCTCTAACATGTTATCATTAAAAACATTTCTTTTTATTCTTTGCTCTTACAAATTCTTCAATGATTTCATCACAATTAGCTTCCGAACAATATCTACTTCCATATATAAAAAGTATCATGAACCAAGTCTTTCTTGAATCATTGTTGTATGCTGATGGTTTTTGATTCTCTTTAGAGACATAGATAAGCATTCCGTTGTGCAGTTTTTGATCATTAAATTTAGGAATAGGAGCAAAGCAATTTCAACACTGGAAAATATGCATTGTACTTTATCTTCTGTTATGAAATCATACATGCCTACATGAGTATAATTTGTTTTTCTGGAGTCTGTAAAATTAGTTCTCATGTAAGAATGAAATTGTCGCACTTCTCCATAAAGGTTTGTATTTAAGTCATTGGGATAAGCCTGCGCTAATTTCTTGAACGACTTCATGAATTTCTCATCAGGTATACCTACATTGTTTAAGAAGGAAAATCTATTTAAAAGAACTTCATACACTTTTGCCCTTCTTTTCATGCAAGATTCAAGCGTGTCAATGATGGTGTAGTATGTGGTTACACAAAATTGATCTTTGGTACTCAGAGATATTTCTGGAGCACTTCCATCATTTACTTGTTTCTTTCTAATGCTTCTGTGATGGTGAACTGCTTCGTAATCAGTATTTGACAGGATTTATATTGTTGTGGTTTCAAGATTTTCAAAATCTTCTCTTAGATCATCTAAATACTCTGGTAATGACTGGTACAGATCTATGTATGTCTTTAAATTTACTTCTGAATCTTGGAGAGCTTGACTTATCCAGTGAAAATTCTGCAATATATTATTCCATATAACCAACGTAAATACATACACCAGTGTTTGCATTTAGTTGGCGATGTTTTCACCTTCTCTTTTAGTATTTCCTTTTTGTGTCTGTTCTTCAGCAATATTTTCTAAGACATCTAGAATCTGAATGTATGATTTCAAGATTGCACTCATTGCTACACCCGTGCTTCCCAACGTGTATCAGAAGACATTTGAATAATCAATCCTTGCCTAAATATGTTTTAAGAACTACCCATTGATGAATAGAGGTAGCAAAAAATAGTAGATTAACTGAACAGTAGGGAAAAAACTACTGTAGACAACAACCAACTGTGCTATGTTCTACACGATTAAGTGAATGTGCAGCACATGGTATGAAAATAATACGTTCATTACGTTCTAAAATTTTCTGTTGCATGCCTTTATAAGGCATGACATATTGGCAACATTGTCATAGGACTTTCCTCTAAAAAAATCAATTTTGAAAACTTCACACAAATAGTGAAGTATTTGATTTGCAATTTCTTCATCAGTATAACTTTTTAAGCTAGTAAATATGATAAGTCACTCAACAGGTTTTCTAGCTGTTGGAGATACGTGTCTTAAAACAATACTTAGCTTGTCTGTATGAGAAAGATCAAGAGTGGAATCTACAGACAAACTGAAATATCGAGTTATACTTATTTCACTGAAAATACTTTATTTGATCTTTATCACTTATTAAGTTTATTCATTCTTCACACATTATTTTAGACATAAACAATGGGTTCCCCTTTCTTGTGTTACCATATTTTGAGATGTGACCTGCTAAAAATGTTCCAAACTGAGCAACAAGGTCAAGTAAATCCAGAAAATATTCATTTTTGGGGGACTCAAACACTTCATTTCTTCTTCTTCAAAAAAGTCCATGTTCAGCGATTGTTATAATGACAGCAAGATTACTTTACAAAGCGACTTTCCAATACCGACCTTCCTCATTAATTTGTGTTTCCAGTTCATGAATTAAGCCAAAATCGTGTCTTTGGTTTAAATATGATAACATATAATCTCTGTGAATTGAACTGTTTTCATGTTTATCAATCATATTTGAGTTGTATCAATCAGTAAATCCATCTGTCACAAATCAAGAATCAAATGATTTAGGACTGAATAATTTACATACAATACAGTATACACAGCCGACTGATGGAGAATACAATAGCCACTTGCTCTGATAATTTTCACTGTTAGCTTCGTACCCTAGAAATATATTCTGGCTACAGAACCTTATTTGTTTACCATCCAGAAATTTTCGACACGGATTTTCAAATGGTCCACTGTGATGTTGACAATCACTTGGCCCTCTTTCAAGCCAATAATATTCATCATTAGAACAAAAATTATTCCACAAAGCAGGATCTCTATTTCTGCTATTTATTGGGTATGCAGATGTGAAATTTTCAGGTTCTAAAATAGGTTAACTTTCTACACTATTATTATTATTTTTTACTACAGCAAGGAATAGATGCAGATTTTTGAACAAATTCTGTTATATTAGTATTGCTGTTAGTAATTTCAGCACTAGCGATACTAGTACAAAGATTCACACCTATTAAAATTGAGCAGTCAACAGAAGAAATCTCTTCTGATGCGTTACATTTTAAAAAGGAAGTTAATTTTGGAATTGTCTTTATAGATTCACAAATCCTTTTATTTTTATCTCCTGTAAGGTTTCATTTTTGCACTCCATTTAGTTGTTGTCATTTTATTTTACCTGAATATAAAATGATGTAATTTTTTAAATTTGGTTTTAACATAGCAAATAAATTTGAGTAATTGAAAATAAAAAAAAACAAGTAAATTTTATAAAATAAGATTTATATTCGAGTTTGGACATTAGTACAAACACATATTTGAAAATTAGTAAAAAAATTGATTTTGAACATATAATTTTGTTTTTCATGTCTGATGTCAAAAGAAATAGCTCTTACAAGGCAGTCAGAAATACTTTCATTTGTTTGTCTTAAGATGTTTGTTGGTGGGCCCTTCACAGATCTCCACGAGTGTTTTTAGTCTTAAAATAATACTTAAAAACTTGTACACTCACTTTCCATCCTTTGATGTTGTGTCTTCACAGTTCATTGGACCATTGCTGATACAATGGGGATAAGCGCAGTCTCAAAGGGTACGATCAATCTGAAGATGCATTTTTGAATGGCTTTGCACAAGAAAGTATGCCAGAGTCATGTGATTATAGTGCCTGTGGCACAGTCTTATGTGGTTGACAAGAGATAACTGAATGTGAGGTTATACCTGACTGGTCCAAAATGAAAAGGAAAATATAATTGTATTCAATACAAAATTTATAAAATGGTATCAATTTCATTTAGTGCCCTTCCAGTTACTTTCCACTGTGTAACTCACTTTCCTTGTGTCCTATCTGTTTGGCATCTATAGGTCTTTGTTTGGATAACTGGTGCCCCTGTTTCTTTGATGGCCTAAGCATGTGCTTTTGTTGCTTATTGGGTAATCCATCCCTGATCAGGTGGCACACCATAAATGAAAGTAAGACTCAGGTGCTGTGTTATAAATGTAAGAAAGACTCAGACTGAATTCTACTAAACACATACCCATTTGTCAACAATCAGACATAGAACAATCATACAACTTATTCCGTAGTACACACTTGGCATTTCTCAAGCCGAAAGAACTGAATTAAAACTCCAAGGCTTCAGTTGCAACATTGAAGAATTCTTTGAGCAGAATATTGAATGGCACAGGAAGCATCAAAATAAGATGGAAAGAATACACAGTCATTGTACCAAAAAGAATTGGTCAACATTCAACCATTTCAGAAGGTAGCATAAGATCAAGAAGGAAGAAGTTCAAACACCACTGAAGGCATTTGGGAAAAGCAAGCCCCCAGCAATTGACAGAATACCAAGTGAGATGTTTCAACACATGCAATACTGGAAGCACCCGCCTATGCCAAGAAATTTAGAAGACAGCTACCTAGCCAACTGACTGCAAGAGATCCATATAGGTACCCATTCCAAAGAAAAGTGGTCCAACAGAATGTGAAAATTATTGAACAATATCATTAATGTCACATGCAAGTAAAATTTTGCTGAAGATCATTCAAAAGTGGTTAAGCGATACATCTAAAGGGAACTGTCAGAAATTCAAGTCAGTTTCAGAAAAGGACGTGGACTGAGGGATATCATGGCTGATATGAGATGGATCTTGGCTGAGAGTGGAGAATAATGGAAAAATATATTCGACCGTGTAGATTATAACAAATTATGGATAACATTGCAAAGAGTAGGAATGCCAAAATACTTAATTGTACTCAAACAGAACCTGTACATAGAACAAGAGGCAGTCATTTGAACAGAACAAGGACATATTGCATGGTTTAAAATCAGGAAAGGTGTGTGTCAGGGTTGTATCCTTTCACCATACTTATTCAATCTGTATGCTGAGCAAATAATCCAAAACACTGGACTATATGAAGAAGAACACTGCATTACGATTGGAGGAAGACTCATTAACAACCTGCGATATGCAGATAACACAAACTTGCTGGCTGAAAGTGAAGACTAGAAGCACTTAGTGATGAAGATCAAAGACTACAGACTTCAGTCTGGCTTACAACTCAACATAAAGAAAACAAAAATCCTCACAACAGGACCAGTAAGCAACATCATGATAAACAGATAGAATATTGAAATTGTCAAGGATTTATTATACTTGGATCCACAATCAACACCCATGGAAGCAGTAGTCAAGAAATCAAACGATGTATTGCATTGTGCAAATCTGCTACAAAATACCTCTTTAAAGTGTTAAAAAGCAAAGATGTCATTGTGAGGACTAAGGTGCACCTGACCCAAGCCATGGTATTTTCAATCACCTCATATGCATACGAAAGCTGTGCAATGAATAAGGAAGACCAAAGAAGAATTGACAGATTTGAATTATGGTATTGGCAAAGAATATTGAATATTCCATGGACTATGAGAAAAACTAACAAATCTATCTTGGAAGAAGTACAGCCAGAAATCTCCTTAGAAGCAAGGATGCTAAGACTTCATCTCATATACTTTGGACGTCAGGAGGAGGGACTAGTCCCTGGAGAGGGACATCATGCTTAGTAAAGTAGAGCGTCAGTGAAAAAGGAAGACTTTCAATGAGTTGGATTGACACAATGTCTGCAACAATGGGCTGAAACTTAGTAATGTTTGTGAGGATGGCGCAGGACTGGTCAGTGTTTTGTTCTGTTGTACATAGGGTCGCTATGAGTCGAACTGATTGGATGGAACCTAACAACAACAAACAACAACATTCCACAGTACAAGTCCAATTTATAATTTTTTTTTCATGGCTCAGAATTTTGTTGTGTCTACAAACTATTTGTCTAACCAAAATTTATGAATATTTTCCCCTATGAAATTTAATATTACATTTTACATCTAGGTTTATGATCCATTCTGAAGTTCATTTGTATACACAATATGAGGTATAGGTTAGTCTTTTTCTTATTCGTTTTTTTTTTTGCATGCTGTTTTTGCATATGCACATTCAATTTTTAGCATATGGGCTTTCAGTTGTTCAGCAGTGATTGTTGAAAACACCTTTGTTGCATTTTTAATATATCTCTTCATCTTTTGGCTACTTTACATCAATATATTAATGTACGTAAATCATCATCCTAAGAATAGCATGCTTTAATTCTGCTTCTCTTCTGTCCACATGTCACATTTCCTATCTTTTCATCCTGAAACTTCTTAAAATAACTGTCTCATTATTTCAACTTTCTGAACCCTCATTCATTTGGTCTCATAATTCCTCATTTACTCATACAAAGTTTGAAAATGGATTTGGTTTCAATCATTCCATTAAAAGTATTTCTACTGAGATCAATAATGACTGAACTAATTTCAAATATAATAGCCCGCTTTTAGTCCTTTTCATCTGTGAAAAGTCTATAGCATTGACCTTAAATATTTTTTCTAAATTTTCTTCTTATAATAATTTTAGCTTCTTATTTTTATATTTACTCTACATGAGTTTTTTTTTTTTTTTAATGTAAGGGAGGTGGAAAACAAACCTTGCATTTTTCTAAGTAAACACATTTCTTTGTCACAACTGAGCTGTGGTTGTGATTATAAAGACAAATACAGCAGAAACTACTTTCCAAAGGGTATTGCTTAAAAGCTAGGCTTAGAGTCTCTGTTCTCTGGGAGGTAAGAAGTTTAGACTATATCACCTCCCTCTTAGAGGTAATGGAAAATGACACTAAATTTCAAATTCAATTGAGAATATTGAAGGACTCACAAGAATAAAAAAAGGTTGTCAACCTCTACACTATTAGTGCTCTCTCTACAGGTTATCTCAGAGCGAACCATATGATGGATTCCATGGAAAATTCAATCAGTCTCAAGTGTCAGAATTCATTTTGCAGGGACTGATCAGCTCCCAAGATACAGTTTCTTCTCTTTGCACTCTTCTCAGTTACCTATTTGATCACTGTTTTGGAAAACCTCATTGTGGTCACAGTGTTTTATATTCCAAACCTGAACACTCCCATGTACTTTCTCCTTGGGAACCTCTCCTTTGTGGACATGACTCTTGCTTTTTTGCCACCCCTAAGATGATTTTGAACTTCACAAAAAGCATAAGACCATTTCATTTGCTGGATGTTTCATTCAGATCTTTCTCCTTCGCTTCCCAGGTGGGGTTGAAATGGTACGATTGGTCTCCGTGGCATATGACAGATATGTAGCCATCTGTAAGCTCCTACACTACACAGCCATCATGAACAAGACGGTGTGCGTTTTGCTGGTAGTGACCTCATGGTTTTCAGGTCTCCTTCACTTGGGGCTTCAGATAACTTTTGTTGTGAATTTGCCTTTCTGTGGTCCCAGTGTGGTAGACAACATTTTCTGCGGTCTGCCTCTGGTTACTAAGCTTGCCTGGGTAGATACCTGTATTGTACAGATAGTTATTGTTGTCAACAGTGGAATGATCTCCCTGAGCTGTTTCCTTATATTGCTTAACTCCTACAGTCTGATTCTCGTTACCATTAGGAGCCACTCTTCTGTTGGGCAGTCCAAAGCCTGTTCCACACTGACTGCCCACATCACAGTAGTGATTCTCTTCTTTGGCCTGTGCATCTTCATCTATATCTGGCCCTTCAGCAACCACTCTGGATAAGTTCCTTGCTGTGTTTTATACCATTGTCACCCCATCTTGAATCCAATTATCTATACTCTGTGAAACAAAGAAATGAAGACATCCGTGAAGAAACTCTGAAGTTATTTTGTGAATTCTAGAGAGGATACTTAGGTTAAAAATATAATTTAGACAGAAACAGAATATTTTAAAATTTTTTTTAAAGATTTCTTATAAAATTAAAGTTACTGAATTCATGTAGAGTAAGCCAAGTACGATTTAGCAAGATTTTTAAAAAACAGACATATGAGGATATTTTGAATATAGTATCAAGTAAAAATATATAGATAAATAGTTTTTGGATTTTTAAAGTGGTAATGACTGGAGTTATAAAGATCATCAACCAGAGACTCACTTGTCCTTCAGAAAAGCTAGTAAAAATATGATCTATCAAGGTATTAAAATGACATTTGTTGAAAGGAAAAATAAAATGAGTCCTCAAAACGTTTATCACATTTTTCTGTACAGCCAGAACGATTTGACTCTTAATGTGGTCCCAATCTACTAAACAATATTAATGTCTGAGTCAAAACTCACATGTAGTACCTCATAAGAAAACAGAAACTATGGGTTTCGTGGGTTTCAGTATCCACCTACTTCATCAAAATACACTCAGTTTCTCTGTTGCTTCCAAAATGAGAAAGTTTCTGTAGATTTCCCCTTAAGATTGTTAATATCATGAAATTTTACTCCCATATTTTATCCAAGAAATCTCAATTTTAGAAAACAATGTTCTTGATTCCAAAATATTACACATTCCAGAAAGACTTTTTTTCTTAAGAGGAATTTGAATCTAAAATATAATCTCTAACAATTAATAACATTATGCATTTCTTTACTTTCTAGAGAATTAATGTAATGACTTTTGGATACCACAACAACACTACTTGTTGCCATTAATAGAATATGATTCCTTGGAATTTTTCTACCTGTGAATCTGCATAGACTCATTTACAACCTTCAATTTCTTTCCTTCTATAATACATGTCATTGATATACGAGATAAAAATCGACAGCTATAGAAAGTTTTGTTTTATTTTTTGACAAGACTAATTGTAAACTAAGTGGAATGTTGACAATGAATAAAATCAATACATATTTGTTGGTAGGTTATTTTCTCCACTTTTATATGTCCTTTGACCATAATCAATTACAAAAATAGAATTAATGAATCAAGAAGACCTTGAGATCTTAGGGATGAAATTTTAGTTAGTGTCAGTAACTGTGATTACAAAGAAAAAAGAAAGTAGAAAAACAATCTACTTATGGTAGCCTCTGCTTAGGCCAGATATCTAGATTTTGGGGGATCCTTCACAACTCCCCCCATTTGATCAAGAATTTTTATAGAAATTCTCTGATCATTATTAAAACAGGGTCTCTTCTGCATGAACTTATTTTCCTTGCATTTATTAGGTGACCATCTATTCAAAATAGGCTTTTAAGACCACAGACACTCTCCATGAAAGATAGCCAGGCACCATATGTTCTGTCTTTGCCATGCCATAGCTTGGATCTCTGATTCTGTGATCTTTTAAGAAGGGGTTTGTAGCAGCAGGGCAAAACTGATAGGAATACTTAGCAGAGAAAGGTATCAGCCTAGGTGAAGAGTTGAACTATCTTCTAAGGAATGCGTCTTTGTTCAAAATACATGATCTTTTGTATAACAAGTAGTGTTGCATTGTGAGTACAAGTATTTGGAAAACATTTCATAAAACATTTGATAAATCCTACAATAATTATTATGATAATTAAGAGAATTAATGCAGTTTGTAAAATTAAACGTAAGCAAGAACCAATTTCAGTAGGTAGCCAACTAAAAATATCAAGAAAATGGGAATTGGACAAAGGGGTTAGTTGAAGCCATGTAGCTTTCTGGCAGACTTGTTTAAGATCTAGTTTTACTTCTCCTCAAGTATTTATCCATGTACAGCAAGTGGTATTAGCAATTGCACAAATTCCTCCTTGTTGTGCTAAAACAAAATCAAGGACAATTATATAATCCAACACAACTTTGGCAAGGCAGTTTAAATATTCTTGTTGGGCTTCTGTGCTATCGGCTAGTTCATTTGTTATTTGGAGCATAGTAGCATACCGACTGCAAATAGATTTTCAAGTTTGGGGATACCCACAAGTGGAAAACGGTCCCAGAGAAATGCCATCTGTTCCCGGATCTGTCCATTATAGGGTTTTCTAATTTCTTTTGTGTTGGGAAAAGAGTTTCAGATCATAGATCCAATGTACACTTTCACTATAAGAGTGGAGATTCAGGAGAACTCCTAAAAAGCCAAACATACATTGACCTGTCATTTTTAAACCATCTAGGAGTGATAATGCCCAAGCATAGAGCTTGTTACTTGGATTTGTATTTTTATTAGTTAGGTATTTTGATTCCCTACAAAAAACATGTATACATGAGGAGCACAGATCATATTATTTCCAATGTCATTTTTTGAAAAAAGGATGATTTGGTTGACTTTTCCAAGCCATTCTTTAGTCAAAGAGTTATTACAAATAAACAATAGTCCTCTGTATGTAAGGTGGTAAATGCAATGACAAAAGAATGGTTTTCCTTTGGTACTGCTGCAAGGTACTCTTATAAAAGTTTGAAGATACCTAGGATCCCTTGGGTTATGAGTGGCTAATCAGTACATGGGTAAAGCTTTTATGTATTTTTGGTACAGGTTTTCAAACTTTCCTCTTTATCAGTGACTTGAGGGTGTTGAGTTAAATTGAAACATGGCACCTGGGGACTTGTTAATAATTCTGGAGGGTGCCAGAACCTGACATGTGTAGCTTGTTTAAAGGAAATATTAGGGTTTACAGTAAAATCAGTTACAGAGCCATAGTTAAACACAGGGATAGCTAAAGGGCCTGAATTAGTATGTCCAGATTTTGGGATTTGATGGTCGATCTAACAGTCACTAGCTATCAACTGAGCTAATCTAACAAAGGCATTATCATGTCAGGCATCAGCAGAAGTCATGATATACAGTGAGAGGATACTTAAGAAAGGCTTCATAGTGTAAGAATATTAACTAAAAAGTAATAAAATAAAGCAAATATTATAAACACAATAGCTATGATAAAACAAACAACTCTTCCTTCAGTTACTCATATGGAAGAAAGAGGATATTAAAACAAAGGGGAATACCAACAATACCAGCAATCAATAGAAGGATGGTTATAAGTATGAAGCAAATTACAAAAATGTCAATAGTCTGCACAAAAAGTTCTTACCTGTCGATAAACCAAATCTTGAAAAATAAGGCCACTCCCAAAACAAAGTCCAATAATTTCAAAAGTTTGAATGAGGTGTTTTTCTTTGATCTTGGAAGGAGTTGTCTACTTCCAACGTAAGCTGCTTCTGGCCACAAGGGTGTTTGAATTTCAGTTTAAGCCCTTCTGTAGGCTGAGCAATCCAGGAAGGTGCTTTAACTCTCTTAAGTTGGAATAGTTGAATCTAAGTTTTAACTCCTTGTAATTTGGCAGCACAAATACTAGTGAAAAGGACCAAATATGGTCCTTTCCAATGAGACCACAGGGAATCTTTTAATCAATTGGTGCCTCTTCCAAAATACATAGTCACCTGGTTCAATAGTAGGTAATTTTTGTATTTCTAAATTTTGGCTGTCAAAAGCGTCTTTGACTCTTTTTTTTTTTTAATATTTTATAGTACTTCAGGTGAAGGCTTACAGAACAAATAGTTTCTCATGAAACAGTAGTACACATGTTGTTTTATGAGATTGGTTAACAACCCCACAACATATT
>NW_004443971.1:809857-812348 GCF_000243295.1 Trichechus manatus latirostris
AATTCTTGTAAGTTTGGTTTGACTTTTACATATTCCCTTAATTTCTGTTATCTGGAAATGATCTAATTTCACCATCAAATTTGAACGAGAGTTTTGCAGTATATATTATTCTTGGCTGGCAATTTTTTTCTTTCAAGATTTTATATATGTCATCCCATTGCCTTCTTGCCTGCATGGTTTCTGCCGAGTAATCCGGGCTTAGTCTTATTGTTTCTCCTCTGTATGTGACTTCTTGTTTTTCATGAGCTGCTCTCAGGATTCTTTGTTTGTCTACAGTTTTGGCGAGTGTGAATATGATATGCCTTGGTGATTTTCTTTTGGGGTCTCTTCTATGTGGGATTCTTTGAGCTTCTTGGATGGCTAGCTTTTCATCTTTCATGATACTGGGGAAGTTTTCTGTCAGCAGTTCTTCAATGATCCTCTCTGTGTTTTCTGTTTTCTCCCCCTGTTCTGGAATTCCAATCTTTCACAGATTTTTGCTTTTAATTGTGTCCCATACAACTCTCAGGGTCTGTTCATTTTTTCTTTTTTCTTTTTTCTGAGTTTTCCTCAAACAGTGTTGTATCCAAATGTTTGTCTTCAATTCCACTGATCCTGTCTTCCACCATTTCATATCTGCTTGTCAGCCCTTGTAAGAGAGCATCCATTTCTTAGATCTTGTTGTTTATCTTTTGGATTTCTAATTGTTGTTTTTGTATATTTTCTAGTTGTGAATTTATTTTGGCATTTTGCTCCCGCATCATCTTCCTGAATTTTTCCAATTTTTTGTCTTTATTTTCCATGAATTTGTCTATTTTTTCCTTATGTTTGTCAGCTTTTTGCCTCAGCTCTTGGAGAATTCTGAGTATTAGAGATGTGAATTCCCTATGAGGTAGTTCTAGTTCATTTTCTTCCACAGGAGAGTCATCTGGTGTTTTAATTTGGACGCCTACTGGAACCATCCTGTCCTGTTTTTGTAAATGTTTAGATATTGTCTGCTGTTTTTGTGGCATTTAGTTCTTACTTTTCTCGTTTATTGATTGTAGATTTGTTTGTTTCGTCCCTTTTTAAAAAAAAAAAATTGACTGTGTCTGAGCAGGCGGACTGTGTGTTCTTTGTTGTTTGCTCATCTGTGCGCTCAGTACTTTTCACCTCCTTCTTCAACTGGCAGGGTCAGTCACTCAGATACGGTACAGCAAGCCAGGTCTAGCTGAAGAGGAGTTACTGGAACAGAGTGTTTGTGGCACTTACTACAGCCACCAGAGCAGGTCGGTAATCGGTGCAGGGCAGGTTCCAGTAGGCCGTGCCCATGCTGCTTGGTGGTGTGATGTCAAGTGCATGGTGCAGGTAGGCAGGATGCAGCGGTGAGATTTTTATGTGTGGAGCTAAGATGGATATGGGAGAGAAGAGAGAGGAACAGAGCCAGAAAAACATACAAACAAACAAAAAAGAATGCTAGGGGAGCTTGTCATTGGAATGGAGAGATGAGAGACTATGAAATGGAGAAAAACAGAAAGGGGAAGAGGAAGAAAAGAAAATAATGAATAAATAAAAATCAGAAAGGTTAAAGAACCACAGAGTTCCCAGGGATCCCACCGGTGCAGCTATGAGGTCTGGGGAAGTCGCTCTCAGGTATTGCAATACAGCTGGGCTAGAAGGCGTAGACGTATACAATGCCTGATTTTCAGGGATCAGAAAGAGAAGGAAGATATGGAGGGATGAGAAACTGAGCAATGAAGAAAGACAAAAAGGGAAAAAGAGGGAAAAGAAAACAAAACAAATTTTACAAAGAAGAACAAGAAAGCCCCCCCCCAAAAAAAAAAAATCCAACAAAAAAAGAAATGCTCTCAGGGATCCCTCTGCACATCTGTGGAAGCTGAAGGGGCACACACACATAGCTCTACCTGGCCAGAAAGGGCTCCCAACTCAAGAAAAGGAAAAGAAAACAAACAAACAGTTCAAAACAAACATATGAACAAAAGCCCTGGGATCCCACCGGTGCAGTAGCCTAGACCGGGAAGCAGCTCCACACTCGACTGGAGCTCCGTGGCCTCTCAGGAAGAAGCAAAGATGGCGCACAGAGCCAGGCACTCTTGCATAAGGAGGGGGAGGCGGTGAGAGGCAAGCAAGAAATCAAAAGAAGCAGGGGGAAAAAAAAAGCAACACCAGCAGCCAACAAATGGCACTCAGAGAGCCAGCCAGTGTAGGCTGGTGTTTCTGGACAAGAGACTGTGTCCGTGGGAAGCAGAGGAGGCCGAGTGTGGGTGATGAAAGGTAGAGAGTGGGAAAGCATATATCACAAATTGCCAGCGCTCTGCAGCCCCTCCGGAAGAAGCAAAGATGGCGCACGGAGCCAGGCACTGGAGTGAAAGGAGGGTGAGGTGGCGAGAGGCAAGTGAGAAATCAAAAGAAGCAGAAAAAAAAAAGCAACACTAACAGCCAAGAAATGGCACTCAGAGAGCCTGCTAATGCGGGCTGGTGTTTCTAGAAAAGACACTGTGTCCGCGGGAAT
>NW_004443971.1:812980-822570 GCF_000243295.1 Trichechus manatus latirostris
ATCTTTGCTGTGGAGGGATGGCGTGGTGCTTCTGCCTAGAGCGCCATTTTGCCGGAACTCTCCAGCTTCTTTGACTTTTGAAAAGTGCTCTTTAGTGTACCAAATCAAAAACTTACAATATTTCAATAATTCAGGTTTAACTAAATTAGAATCAGTATAGGTTGAGAAATAAGGAAAGGCCGTAAGCTTTCCAGTAATAATTTCATGTAGGGTTAATTTATGTGACCCAAATGGAGTGTGCCTCCAATTTATAAGGACTATGGGGATGGCTTTAACCCAAAATAAATTCAGGGATTCAGAATGTTTGGCTAACTGGGTTTTTATTTTACCATTAGATCTTGCTACTAGCCTGGAAGATTGTGGATAGTAAGGGCAATGAAGTCTGATAAATAGGAAAAATCTTACGTATTTCTTTAATTACTTGTCCAGTAAAATCTATTCTACTGTCACTGCAAAGAATTTTTTATGCTCCCCAAGTGGGGATTATATATTCAAGAAGTTTCTTAGCTACAAAGGTAGCAGTGGTATGGTGACTAAGAAAGACCTCTACCCAGTAGATTGAGTCCTGCCTCATTAATATAACTGCCCGTAATCCTGCCTCATTAACATAGAGGTAAGATATACAGAACATAGGAAAATCACATCAGATGACAAAATGGTGGACAATTACATAATACTGGGAATCATGGCATAGACAATTGACACATATTTTTTGGAGACAAAATTCAATCCATAGCACATATTATTATTTCTTGTGTAGACCCACTTTAAGGCTTAAATATACAACTGTTGTTTTTGTTGTTGTTAGGTGCCATCAATCTGCTTTTGACTCATACTGACCCCGTGTGACAGAATAGAACCGTCCCATAGGGTTTTCTAGGCTGTAATCTGAGCCTGAGCAGATCGCCACATGGATTCGAACAGTCAAATTTTTGGTTAGTAGCCACGTGCTTAACGGTTTCGCCACCAGGTCTCCTTAAATATACAATACAAAGTATTAAATTCTCAGCACAAGTCTTGGTGAACGTTCCACAAATAGCTCTTGATTGGATGAAGCTTGTTCTCTAGTAGATCCCTCAAGAAGTGTTTATGCATACAACATTCTACCTAAGTTTGCATAGTTAATATTATTTTTGTATAATCCTAATATACTTGAAGGACAGATTGGCTATATGATAAATTTATGTTGCACATTTTGTTTCTTTGATACTTTTGAAAATGTGTTCCATTGTTATCTTTCTTTGTATATTAGTCTCAAGAAGCCAAGAATCAACTTGATTTTCTCTATTATTTAACTTACATGAAATTTTGCTAGGCGTTATAGAAGATACTACATATTTAACGTCTTATAATTTTACTGGGATATGTCTCAGAATTGATTGTCTGGTGTCAATTTTTGCAAACACATTAGGTTTTTTCGTTATGTAGATTCTGGTCTTCATTGCTTAACACATTAATATAAGTTTTAAATATTAATTCGGTAGTGCCTTGTTTAAATTTTATAGGGGTTCAAATCATATACATATTAGACATTCTTTGCTTGGTTCCATATAACATTTTCTTTAGTCATGATTGTGGTGGGATGCTAGCATCTATCAATAAATAAGAATTGTCTATCACAGCTGTAGTTAAAATCAAGGCATATGGCATATAAAGTCTGCTACATGGGTGGAGCATGTTTGAGATGAACAGAAGACCTTGTGACATATTAAATTTGAGATGTTTATTAAGCATCCAAGAAGGATGGAATGTGAAAGAGAGGTGCAAACTAAAGATATAAATATGACAATTATCAGCATATAGATGTTATTTATAGCCACAGCACTGGATGGACTTACAGAGAGAGTAAATTTAAATAGATGAACCTAGAAGGTAGTTCTGGGAACTTTAAGGAATTCGAGGTTAAGGAAAAAAGAAGAATCCAGAAAAGGAGTCTGTGAAGGAGTAATCCGTGAGGATAGAGGACAAATAAGAAGCCAACTGATGAAAATATATCAAGAAGAGAATGATCTAATTATGTTTAATACTGCTAATGGATCAAATAAGATGAGGATTGCCAGTCTGACATTGAATTAAATAACATTGAGTCATTTATGTTGTTGACAAGAGCAGCTGAGGATGGAATACTGTAGATAAGTAATGACTGAAGACACATAGACCAAAGGAATAGAATAGAGAACCCAGGTGTAAATACATACACCTATAGCCAGGTGATCTTTGGCAAAGGTCCAGATCATTAAATGGAGGGAAAGATAGTATTTTTAACAATGGAGCTGGAAAAACGGGGTATCTATCTGTAAAAAAAAGAAACAGGACCCATACCTCACACCGTACAAAAAAAGTGAACTTACAATGGATCGAAGACCTGAATATAAAACCTAAAACGATAAAGATCGTGGAATAAAAAATAGGAATAATACTGGAGGCCTAATACATGGCATAAATACAATACAAACCATAACTAACAATGCACAAACACCAGAAGATAAACTAGATAACTGGGATCTCCTAAAAATTAAATAATAATGCTCATCAAAAGACTTCACCGAAAGAGTAGAAAGAGAACCTACAAAATGGGAAAAAAATTTTGGCTAGGACATATCTGACAAAGGTCTAATTTCTGAAATCTATAGACTACTTCAACATTTCAACAACAAAAAGACAAATATTCCAATCAAAAAATGGACAAAATATATTAACAGCCATTTCACCAAAGAAGACGTTAAGGCGGCTAACAGACACATGAAGAGATGTTCCCAATCATTAGCCATTAAAGAAATGCAAATCAAAACTGCAATGAGATACCATCTCACCCCAACACTACAGGTACTAACCAAAAAAACAGAAAATAATAAATATTGGAGAGGGTTCAGGAAGATTGGAACTCTTATGCACGGCTAGTGGGAATATAAAATGGTACAACCACTATGAAAAACAATATGGCACCTCCTTAAAAATCTAGAAATAGAAATATCATACGATTCAGCAATCCCACTCCTAGGAATATATCCTAGAGAAATAAGAGCCATCACACGAATAGACATATGCATACCCATGTTCATTGAAGCATTATTCACAATAGCATAAAGATGGAAACAACTTAAGTGCCCATCAACAGATGAATGAATAAACAAATTATGGTACATGCACACAATGAAATACTACGAAAAGATAAAGAACAGTGATGATTCCTCAAACTATCTCATAACATGGGTGAATCTGGAGGGCATTATGCTAAAAGTTGAAACACACCCAGAGGTGAGAAAAAAATAATTAATATTCATTTTCATTTAAGTTTTACTTATGCAAAAGTGGTTTGGGAATCTTCACTTTCTCTGACTTCTACTCACACCTAGTTGATTCTGAAACGAAACCCAGCAGGGAAGGTCACCTGCTATTTGGAAACTCCATGTAAATGCCCCCTCTCTGGGTGTGCTGACTCAAGAGCAAGTGTATTTAATAATAATAATTGAAGAATTTTTAAGAGATACTTTTAAAAAAATGAATTTTAGACATGTCTGCCAATGACTTTTGCTACAAAAAAAGAAAAAAAAAGAAACAGAGTGGCAGATGGTGGGAGAAAAACAGACACTTTTTTCTCTTTTTTTTAGAGCAGAGAAATAACAAGGTTTTTACTGTGTGTGTATGCAGTATGCACATGTATGCAGTTTGTATGCAGACTAAGAATGGTGCACTTACTCTTGAGCTCTAACTGGATGTCTATTGTTTCACATAAATTATTTCAAATCCTTCTAATAGTATTCATATTTTGCAAGTGAGAAAACAAGACTCAGAAAAACAAGAAATGCATTTTCACCTCGTCACAGAGCCTGCAAATGTCCAAACTAGAATTAAAACGCAGATTAATTTGATTTGAAAGACTGCTAATTCTTACATGGCATTACTAGGTGCAACAGTGAATATCCTTCCTAAAAAGGAATAGAAATAGTAGGTCATAAAAAAACTTAAATTTTTCAGAATTACACTATTATTCTAAACTTAAAAATCAACATTAGAGGTAATAAAATTAATAAGAAATTGAAATATTTTGTACTTCTATTTGATGTAACTCTAAAGCAGAGAATGAAAGAACAGAGTTGCGAGCATAAAAACTTGTAGTGTTTAAAGAATAGCAATGGACAATTTTAGTTGTCTTTTTCTAGAACTGTTGTCTGTATGCTCCTCCAAGGATATGTCCATTGCTCCATTGCATTTGTCACTATATTTTTTTATGGCGTTATTTTTGATAGGTTCTGTGAAGTTAGTTCCAATTCATAGCGACCCTGTGTACAATAGAACGAAACACTACCTGGTACTGCTCCATCCTCACAATTGTTGTTATGCTTGGGCCCATTGTTGCAGCCACTGTGTCAATCCATCTCATTGACAGTCTTCCTCTTTTTTGATGACCCTCTACTTTACGAACACATGTCCAAAGTAGTTGAGATGAAATATCGCCATTCTTGCTTCTAAGGAGCATTCTGGATTTATTTCTTCCAAGACAGATTTCTTTGTTCTTCTGGCAGTCCATGTTATATTTAATATCGTTCTCCAATACCATAATTCAAACATCAATTCTTTTTCGGTCTTCCTTATTCATTGTCCAGCTTTCGCATACATATGAGGAGATTGAAAATATCATGGTTTGGGTCAGACACACCTTAGTCCTCAAAGTGACAACTTTGCTTTATAACACTTTGAAGATGTCTTTGCAGTAGATTTGCCTAATGCAATTAGTTATTTGATTTCTCGACTGCTGCTTCCATGGGTGTTGATTGTGAATCCAAGTAAAATGAAATACTTTAGGACTCCAATATTTTCTCCATTTATCGTGATATTGTTTATTGGTCCAGTTGTGAGGATTTTTGTTTTCTTTATGTTGAGGTTTAATCCACACTGAAGGCTATAGTATTTGATCCTCATCAGTAAGTGCTTCAAGTCCTCGTCACCTTCACCAAGCAAGGCTGTGTCATCTGCATATCAAAGGTTGTTAATGAGTCTTCCTCCAATCCTGATGCAGCTTCTCTGATTATTTGCTCAGCAAACAAATTGAATAAGTATAGCGAAAGATACAACCCTGAAGCACACCTTTCCTGACTCTAAATCAAGCAAATTCCCCTTGTTCTGTTCGAATGTCTGCCTCTTGATCTAAGTACAGGTTCCTCATGAGCACAGTTAAGTGTTCTGGAATTCCCATTCTTTGCAATGTTATCCATAATTTGTTATGGTCCACAGAGTCGAATGCCTTTGCATAGTCAATAAAACACAGGTAAACATCTTTCTGCTATTCTCTGCTTTTAGCCAAGATCCATCTGACATCATTCCATATACTCTTCTGAATCTGGCTTGAAATTCTGGCAGTTCCCTGTCGATGTACCGCTGCAATCGCTTTTGAATGATCTTCAGCAAAATTTTGCTTGTGTGTGGTATTAATGACATTACTCAATAATTTCAGAATTCTGTTGAATCACCTTTCTTTGGAATGGGTACAAATATGGATCTCTTCCAGTTGGTTGGCCAGGTAGCTCTCCTGCAAATGTCTTGGCATTGACAAGTGAGTACCTCCAGTGTTGCATCTGTTTGTTGAAACATCTCAATTGATATTCCATCGATTCCTGGCCTTTTTTTTTTTTTCTTCCAATGCCTTCAGTGCAGCTTGGACTTCTTCCTTCAGTACCATCAGTTCTTCATCAAATGCTGCCTTCTGAAATGGTTGAAGGTTGACCAATTCTTTTTAGTACAGTATCTATGTGTATTCCTTCCATTTTCTTTTGATGTTTTCTGGGTCATTCAGTATTTTCCCTGTAGAATCCTTCAGTATCACAACTCAAGGTTGGAATTTTTTCTTCAGCTTGAGAAATGCTGAGCTGGTTCTTCTCTTTTGGTTTCTAACTCCAGATCTTTGCACATGTCATTATAATACTTTGTTTTCTTGAGCTGCTTTTTGAAATCTTCTGTTCAGATCTTTAACTTCATCATGTCTTCCCTTCGCTTTAGCTACTCTGCACTCAAGAGCAAGTTTCAGAGTCTCTGATGACGTTCGTTTTGGTCTTTTATTTCTTTCCTGACTTTTTAATGACCTCTCACTTTCTTCATGTATGAGGTCCTTGATGTCATTCCACAACTCATCTGATCTTTGGTCATTAGTGTTCAATGTGTCAAATTTATTCCTGAAATGGTCTCTAAATTCAGGTTACATGTACTCAACATCATATTTTGGCTCTCGTGGACTTGTTCTAATTTTCTTCAGCTACAACTTGAACTTGCATAGAACAATTGATGGTCTGTTCCACAGTCGGCCCCTGGCCTTGTTCCGACTGATGATATTGAGTTTTTCTATTGTCTCTTTCCACAGATATAGTCCATTTGATTCCTGTGTATTCCATCTGTCGAGGTCCAGGTGTCACCATATATGTTGTGGAAAAAAGGTATTTGCAAAGAAATCGTTGATCTTGCAAAATTCTATCATGTGATCTCCACCTTTGTTTCTGTCACCAAGGCCATATTTTCCGATTACTGATCCTTCTTCGTTTTCAACTTTAGCATTCCAATCATCAGTAATTATCAATGCATCTAGATTACGTGTTCGATCAATTTCAGACAGCAGAAGTTGGTAAAAATCTTCATTTTCTTCAGCGTTGGCCTTAGTGGTTGGTGCGTAAATTTGAATAATAATCTTATTAACTGGTCTTCCTTGCAGGTGTATCGATATTATCCTATCACTGATAACATTGTACTTCAAGATAGATCTTGAAATGTTCTTTTTGATGGTGAATGCAAAGCCATTCCTGTTCACGTTGTCATTCCCAGCATAGTAGACCATACCATACTGTTGTCCAATTCAAAATGGCCAATACCAGTTCATTTCAGCTCACTAATGCCTAAGATGTTGATCTTTATGCATTCCATTTCATTTCTATTGAATTTCAATTTTCTTAGGTTCACATTTGGTACATTACACATTCTAATTATTAATGGAGGTTTGCATCTGTTTTGTCTCATTTTGAGTCATGCCACATCAGCATATGAAGTTCCCAAAACTCTACTTTGAGGAGGCAGCTCTTCCCCAGATGTATTTTGAGTGCCTTCCAACCTGAGAGGTTCATTTTCTGGAACTGTATCAAACAATGTTCCTCTGCTTCAGTACCCTCGGTTGATGATCGTATGCTACCTCCTGAAATGGTTGGCCATCAAACGACCCTTTTTGGTACAGTGACTCAGTGTATTCATTCCATCTTCTTTTTTTTTAAATTTTTTTGTATTGTACTTTAGATGAAGGTTTACAGAGCAAATTAGATTCTCATTAAACAATTAATACACATATTGTTTTGTGACATTGGCTGCCAACCTCACGACATGTCAACACTCTCCCCTTCTTGACCTTGGGTTGCCCATTACAGCTTTCCTGTCTCCTCCTGCTTTCTTGTACTTGCCCTTGCCCTTGGCTGGTGTGCCCATTTAGTCTCATTTTGTTTTATGGGCACGTCTAATCTTTGGCTGAAGGGAGAACCTCAGGAATGACTTCATTACTGAGCTATAATGGTGGCTGGGGGCCATACTCTTGGGTTTTCTCCAGTCTCTGTCAGACTAGTAAGTCTGGTCATTTGTCTGTGTGTGTGTGAGTTAGAATTTTGTTCTACATTTTTCTCTAGATCTGTCTAGGACCCTCTATTGTGATCCCTGTCAGGGTCATCAGTGCTGGTACCCAGGCATCATCTAGTTGTGCTGGACTCAGTCTGGTGGAGGCTGTGACAGTTGTTGCCCATTAGTCCTTTGGACTAATCTATCCCTTGTGTCTTTGGTTTTCTTCTTTCTTCCTTGCTTCAGATAGGATGAGACCAGTGGAGTATCTTAGATGGCTGCTCACAAAACTTTAAGACCCCAAACACTACTCACCAAAGTAGAATATAGAATATTTTCTTTATAAACTATGTTATGCTAATTGATCTAGATGTTCCCAGAGACCATGGTCCTCAGAGCCCTCAGCCCAGTAATTCGGTCTCTCAGGGACTTTGGATCTGTCTATGGAGCTTTCATGACCTTGCCTTGGACAAGTTGTGCTGGCTTTCCCAGTATTGTGTATTGTCTTACCCTTCACCAAAGTTACCACTTGACTAGTGTTTTTCCCTCCCACCCCTCCACTCCCTTGTAACCGTCAAAGATTGTTCCTTTTTGTGTGTAAACGTTTTCATGAGTTCTTATAGTAGTGGTCTCATACATTATTTGTCCTTCTGTGATTGGCTTATTTCACTTAGCTTAATGCCCTCTACATTCATCCATGTTGTGAGATGTTTCACAGATTCATCATTGTTCCTTATTGTTGCTTAGTATTCCGCTGTGTGTATGTACCATAGTTTGTTTATCCATTCGTCTGTTGACGGGCACCTAGATTGTTCCCGTCTATTTGCTATTGTGAACAATGCTGCAATGAACGTGGGTGGGCACAAGTCTATTCGTGTGATGGCCCTTATTTCTCTAGGATATATTCCTAGGAGTGGGATTGTGAGATCATATGGTATTTCTATTTTTTGCTTTTAAGTATGTGCCATATTATTTTCCAAAATTGTTGTACCATTTTGCATTCCCGCCAGCGGTGCATAAGAGTTCAAATCTCCCTGCAGCCTCTCCAACATTTGTTATTTTCTGTTTTTTTTTTTTTTATTCCTGCCAATAATATCGGGGTTGGATGGTATCTCATTGTGGCTTTCATTTGCATTTTTCTAATGCCTAGTGATCATGAGCATTTCATCATATATCTGTTAGCCATTTAAATGTCTCCTTTGGTGAAGTGTCTGTTCATATCCTTTGCCTATTTTTTCATTGGATTATTTGTCTTTTTGTTGTGGAAGTGTTGGAATTTCCTATAGATTTTAGAGAGTAGACTTTTGTTAGATTTGTCATAGCCAGATTTTTTTTCATAGTCTGTAGGTTCTCTTTTTACTCTTTTGATGAGCATTAGAGTTTAATGTTTAGAAGATCACAGTTATCTAGCTTGTCTTCTGGTGTTTGTGTATTGTTAGTTATGGTTTGTATCCTGTTAACGCTATGTATTAGGGCCTCTAGCATTGATACTATTTTTTCTTCTAAGTCCGTTTTAGTTTTTGGTTTATAATTAAGATTTTGATTCATTTTGAAGTAGTTTTTTTTTTTTTTTGCACTTCATCATTTATTTAAATGTTTAAGCTCTCACAGCTAGGTTTTTACAAGCTGGTGAACACTAAAAAATTATTTCTCCCGCAGAACTATAACAACACATTCCCAGACCATATAAATACATGGTTGAACTAACATTAATACACATCACCATTTTATCCATTACATAATAAAACAAATTATCAAGTATCCAAATATTGTTACACAGCTCAAAAGGCATATAAAAATTGGAGTCTGCTCAATTCATTAGCAGAAACCCACTTTTCTTGCAAGAGAGGTTGGAAAGAGAAGGAAAAAAAAAATCACACTTCAGACTTCCGGCAAGATGGCACTCTAGGCAGAAACACCACGCCGTCCCTCCACAACAAAGATCCGAAAAACTAAGCCAAACAGAGAATCAACAATCCTGAAACCCTAGAACATCAAACGAAGAGATA
>NW_004443971.1:832121-852505 GCF_000243295.1 Trichechus manatus latirostris
ACAGGAAGGGGCAGGAGAACTGGACAAATGGAAACAGGGAAACTGGGGTGGAGAAGGGGAGAGTGTTAACACATTGCAGGGTTGGCAACCAATGTCACAAAAAAAATTTGTGTATTAACTGTTTAATGAGAAACTAATTTGCACTGTAAAGTATCATCTAAATCACAATAAAAAAATCTGCAAAAAAAAAAAAAATCACACTTCAAACAAAAGTTGGTAAACAACTTCCAATTGATATGGAAAAAAATGACAAGAATTTCAGAAATTTTATGATTAAGAATTGTTTTAGCTACAATAAAAAAGCATCTCTGCATTTTAAAAAAATATTTACTAAATTAAAGAGCACATTCTACATGTTCTGCACAAGACAAAAGCAACATTTTACTAAAAATATTTAATAGCCCTTTTCCATTCTTTTTTCAGGCCCTACCTGTTAAGTTGCACCCCAAAGTGCAAACATTAAATTAACTATAAGGCATTTTTTTGGTCTGGAGACATTAAAGACATGTGCTTCTGTACAATGTAAATTTTTCAAAATGGTTTTCCATAAAAGCACAAAATGAGATTTGTATAAAGACATTAAACAATCACTGTAAGACCTGGTAAAAATCCAACAAAAATCAACAGTTGTGCAAACCCGATGTATACTGATACGAATGCGGGAGATGTAAAGAAAAAGTGAACAGGCAAAAAGTGATAGATCTTACTTTCAATGTTTGAAATGACTGAAGGAATAAACCACATAAGGTCTAAAGTGTTCATTGTTCCTGGGATTTTTTAGTTCTGTACGATATTAAAAATATACAAGTATTGTGCTGGGTATTTTGGCACCTAATCTCTCTAAATTTCTTATATATTGATAAGATTCTGGCATAGGAATAGATTTAAAGAAGACATAACAATACTGCATGATTTCAGGAAAGGTCAATTGGTACTAATGATAAGCACATTTTAAATGCTGAACAGTAAGAAATCTTTGCTAAGTATCCAGATAGGTTGATCATAACCCAGACATGGAGGTTGCAATTATTTCCAGCTTGTAGCCTGGTGAAACTGCTCTTAAATACTCCTATGGAAGCTTTATTAGACTTACTCACCAAACTAACATATTGGTAAATATGCATGAGAAATTCTGTCCTGTGTCAAGTTCCACTTCCAAAGCAATACCATCAGGCACCCGTTTTATTGAATGCAACAGTTGTTTCTATGACCATTGGACTCTATGAAGCGCAGCTGCAATTTAGGACAATACTTTTCCAAATACAAAAGTTGCTTGCTGTTAAAAGCTCCACGTCACTTATGTCTTATGAACTGTACTGTATCTTCGTATTTCATTCCACCTTCGATTAATGTTAGGGCAACAAGCACTGGAGCTCTCCCAAGACCTGCAACACAATGAACAGCAATCCAACAACCTGGTTCTTCACGAAACTTAATTTTTACAAGAGTTAACCAGTCATCAGCAATCTGGTTGGATGGTGGTGCACCATCACCAAAAGGCCAATCAAGAACATGGATGCTTTCTTTTTCCACAAGAGCAGTGTCGCAAGTTGCTTCACATACTCTTACTATTGTGGTAACTCCATATTTCTTAAGTTCCTCTATAAATTTGTTTAAGGTCACATTGGTTGGATTGTGTGTAGTAAGAAATGTCATGTTCTTGTATGTGATTTCCACAGGAGCTGGGCGGTTCATTCGAGCCATGTTAATTTAGTTAAAAAACAATAGGGTTATGAAAGAATTTTAAAAAGTAAATACAGAAATGATGTAAAGAAACTGAAGTCTACTTCAAAATACTCCACTTGAAATTCTCAGTGTTTTGAGTATGATGTTGGGAGTAACGGAAAATGAAAAGAACCTCCTAACAAGAAGCAGCAGTTCTTCAATCCAGTAATGCTGAGGCAATAGAAACGAAGTGCACTGAGGTTTACCCCATCCAGGTCAGAACTCTTAAAAATTGCTCTGCAGATTTCAATTCAACACTTCTGTGTCCAGGTTAACTGCTCTTATGAGGGCTTCTTGGTGGAGTAATAATGAATTTCTACAGTTCACTTGTCTGCATAGAGGTCGTGCTGTGCCTGGCAGTAATCTCCACTGCCCTTCAGAAACTCCATAAATGTGTGAGCAAGAACACCACAGAACTAAGGAATATGTTTACTCATTGAAGATTGTGGCCTAATCAGACAGCCGGTCCCGAGGCGGCGGAGACACAGGGGGCTGCAGTGGCAGTGGCTGCATGACAGGGGGCCGCGGCGGTCGTCCTGGGGAGGCAGCGGCAGGGGCACCAAACTCTACCACGCAGTGAGTGGCTCCAAAGAGATCACGTCGCCTAGCTGGCCCGCAGCAAAAGGAGCCAATATACGAGCTGATTCCTTGAATCAGTTTTTGTATATCGTGTGAGGTATGGGCCCTGTTTCATTTATTTGCAGATGGACATCCAGCTTTACCAGAATCATTTGTTAAAAGACTGTCTTTCCCCCATTTGTTGGACTTTGGGTCTTTGTTGACGATCAGGTGACTGTAGGTGGATGGATTTAAATCTGGGTTCTCAATTCTGTTTCCGTTGGTCAGTGAGTCTGTCATTGTACCAGTATCATGCTGTTTTGGCTACTGTAGCTGTCTAGTATGTTCTGAGGTCAGGTAGTGGGAGTCCTCCTACTTTATTCTTCGTCAGTAGAGCTTTACTTCTCCAGGGCCTCCTTCCTTTCCATATAAAGTAAATGATCAGTTTTTCCATCTCTTTAAATAATGCTGTTGGTATTTGGATTGGGCTTGCATTGTATTTGTAGATTGCTTTAGGTAGAATTAACATTTTCACAATGTTGAGTCTACCTATCCATGAGCATGATATGTTTTTCCATGTATGTAGGTCTCTTTTGGTTTCTTGCAGTAGTGTTTTGTAGTTTTCTTTGTATAGGTCTTTTACATCCCTGGTTAGATTTATTCCTAAGTATTTTATTTTTTTAGGGGCTATTGTAAATGGTGTTTTCTCCTGATTTCCTTTTTGTTGTTCTCATTGGTGTATAGGAATCCAAATGATTTTCATATGTCTATCTTGTATCCTGCTACTCTGCTGAATCTTTCTATTAGTTCCAGTAGTTTTCTCATGGAGTCTTTAGGGTTTTCTATGCATAATATCATATCATGCACAAAGAGGGACAGTTTTATGTAATCAATGTCACTGAACTGTGCCTGTAGAAATTTTTGAAATGGTGTATCTTTGGCTAAGTATATTTTCACAAAAAAAAAAAAAATGGATTGAGAAGGGAGTGGGTTAACATGTCGTGGAGTTGTTAACCAATGTCATAAAACAGTATGTGTACTGACTGTTTAGTGAGAAACTATTTGTTCTGTAAACCTTCACCTAAAGTACAATTAAAAAAAAAAGCATTATAAAAAAAAAGAGGGACAGTTTTACTTCTTCCTTACCAATTTGGATGCCCTTTATTTCTTTTTCTTGCCTTACTGCTCTAACTAGGACTTCCAGCACAATGTTAAATAGGAGTGGTGATAAACGGCATCTTTGTCTTGTTCCTGTTCTCTAGGGGAATGATTTCAGCATCTCTGCATTAAGAATGATGCTGGCTGTTGATTTTGTATAGATCTCCTTTGTTATGTTGAGGAATTTCCCTCTATACCTATTTCATTGAGAGTTTTTATAAGGAATGGGTGTTAGACTTTGTCAAATGCCTTTTCTACGTGGATCGAGATGATCATGTGATTCTTTTCTTTTATTTATGTGGTGGGTTATGTTGTTTGTTTTTCTAAAGCTGAGCCATCCTTGCATCCATTGCCATCAAGTCCATTCCGACTCATAGCGACCCTATCGGACAGAGTAGAACTGTCCCATAGAGTTTCCAAGGAGCACCTGGTGGATTTGAACTGCTGACCTTTTGGTTAGCAGCTGTAGAACGTAACCACTACACCATAAAGGTTTCTTGCATACCTGGTATTAATCCCACTTTGTCATGGTGTATTATTTTTTTGATATGATGCTGAATTCTATTGGCTAAAATTTTGTTGAGAAATTTTGCATCTATATTCATGAAAGATATTGATCTGTGATTTTCTTTTTAGTGATGTCTGTGCCTCATTTTGGTATCAGGGCTATACTGGTTTCATCGAATGAATTCAGAAGTATCCTTTCCTTTTCTATGTTCTGAAATAGTCTAGTACTGGTGTAAGCTCTTCTCTGAATGTTTGGTAGAATTCTCCAGTGAAGCCATCTGGGCCAGGGATTGTATTTTTTTTTTTTTTTTTTTTGGTTGGGGAGTTTTTTTGTTTTTGTTTTTTTTTTTAAATTGCCATTTCAATCTCTTCTCTTGTCATGGGTCTGTTCGGATTTTCAACTTCAGTTTGTGTTAGTTTTGGTAGGTAGTGTGTTTCTAGAAATTTGTCCATTTCCTCTCAGTTTCCAAATATGTTGGAGTGTTGTTTTTCATAGTACTCTGTTATGATCTTTTTAAATTTCCATTGGGTTTGTTGTAATGGCCCCCATTTCATTTCTTATTTGAGTGATTTGCATCCTCTCCTGTTTTTCTTTTGTCACTTTGGCAGTGGTTTGTCGATCTTGTTGATCCTTTTGAAGAAAAAACTTTTGGTCTTGTTGATTCTTTTTATAGTTTTTCTAGTCTCTATTTCATTTATTTCTGCTCTGTTCCTTATTATTTCCTTTCTTCCGGTGGCTGTATGCTTCTTTTGTTGTTCTCTATTTGTTTGAGTTGTTTCATTAGTGTTTTGATTTTGTCCCTTTCTTCTTTTTTGATGTGTGCATCTATTGCTATAAATTAACCTCTGAGCACTGCCTTGCTGTGTCCCAAGAGTTTTGGTATTATGTGTTTTCATTCTCGTTTGATTCTAGGAATTTTTTTTTTAATCCCATCTTTGATTTATTTTATTACCCATTGGTGTTTGAGCAGGGTGTTATTCAGTTTCCATGTGTTTGATTTTTTTTTCCTTGCTCTTCCTGTTGTTGATTTCTACTTTGATGGGATTGTGATCAGAGAAGATCCTTGTATTATCTCAATATTTGGGGTTTTGTTGAGGGTTGTTTTGTGGCTGAAGATGTGGTCTGTTCTGGAGAATATTTCATGTGCATTGGAAAAGAATGTGTATTTTGCTGCTGTTGGGTGGAGTGTTCTATACATGCCTATGAGGTCAAGTTGGCTGATTGTGGCCTTTAGATCTTCTAAATCTTTGTTGAGTTTCTGTCTAGATGTTCTGTCCTTTACTAAGAGTGGTTTGTTGAATTCTCCTACTATTATTGGGGAACTATAAATTTCTCTTTTCTGTGCTGTTAGAGTTTGTTCTATGTATTTTGGAGCCCTGTCATTGTGTGCATAGACATTTGTTATGGTTATGCTTTCATGGTGGATTGTCCCTTTAATCATTATATAATGCCCTCTTTGTATTTTATGGTGGATTTGGTTGTAAAGACTATTTTAGCTGAGATTAGTATTGCCACTCTTGCTCTTTCTTGGTAGCTGTTTGCTTGATGTATTTTTTTCATTCTTTGATTTTTAATAAATCTATGTCTTTGTTTCTAAGGTGTGTCTCTTGTAAACAGCATATTGATGGATCCTGTTTTATTAATCTATTGTGTCACTCTCTGTCTCTTTACAGGTGCTTTTAACCCATTTACATTCACTGTGATTATTGATAAGTCTGAATTTATTGTTGTCATTTTGTAGTGCCTTTTTTTGTGGTGCTGATGTTTTCTTTGTTCCTCTTACTTTTCTGTACTGAATGCCCTTTGTTTTTTTTCTTCAATTCTTTCCTTTTGTAGATTTTGTTTTTACTAAGACTTTATGTTTTTCTTCTTTATTTTGATGAGTAGGTTTGTTTACTTTCTTTATAGTGAATTTTTAAAAATGGGTAATTTTGTCTCAGCATGTTAACATTCAATATGCTTAGGCTCATATGGAATATTTAGCCTTAAAACTAGAAGAGACAGTAGTATCATTTTTATTTTCAAACATGAAAGGTGGGGACACTGTGAAAAATGCCTTATCCTGCACAGTTCCAAATTATACAATGAGGAATACAGTATGAAAGTTATAATGAAGCTGATTCCTTCTCAGTACAAGAATACAATTTCAACAAGTAAATTTTACCAAAACATATTTTGTTACTTTGTGTGGTAGTGAGTTTCACATGTCTGGAAGTCAAAATACAAGCTTAATGGCTGAACATAGAGTAGTGTTCATTCCTGTGTGGCATCCATTGGTCCTTTGTTGAGCAACATGACATATGAGGTTCCCTTTCTTTAATATTTTTTCAATGCCAGCCTAGTCATACTCTCTTTGGCTGAAATTCAATCCTAAATTCATATCATTTCACTCCCAGTACATATTTAAAGGTCACGGTTAAACTCAAGATTGAGATGAAGAAGACATTACTTTGTTCTTTTAGTGACCACATCATAAAATGGCATCTAAAACAATTATAACTGTTTAAATATTTATCTGTCCACTTTTATATATTTCTGCATATGTAAATATTAGACATTTAATTGATTAAGAAATAACATTTCTTCTGAGTATAGTATTCACATAAAAAAATAAAAGTAATTGCTGTCCATTCAATTTTCACTCATGGAGATTGTATGTACATCAGAGTAGAACTGTGTTCCATAGAGTTTTCAATGATTGATTTTTCTGAAGTAGACTCCCAGGCCTTTCTTTTGAAATATTGATGTAACTGAGTGTATTTTTTAACTTAAGATATAGAAAAGGGGAGGAAAAAAAGGAACAGCAAACCTGAACCAACTTAGAACAGGAGCCTGCTCTGCTTGCCAAAGAATAACTATAAGAACCAGTCATTCCTTTTATAAGAGAATATTTTTCAACTCAATGACAGAGAAAATATCAGCATCTACTGGTAGCTCTTCAAATACAGCTCCATAGCTTGGAATTCATAAAAATCCTTAGGAGGTTCTATCAACTAGTCAAAACGTAGGCTACACAGAAAGTGTGTTTGCCGTATTTTAAAGTCTTACAACTATATAAAAATTTTAGATAAATAATTAAATATACATTAAAACCTTTGGTCATTAACTTGGAATAAATCATGCATGATTTTTGAGCTGATAAATTTAGGACAATAAATTCTGCCAGCACAGTATAAAATTTTAAACTTTGTGCTAACAGTAGTGCTTATAGAAAGTACCTCTTGTGCACTAATGAATTATTTAGGAGATCTTCCTCAAACTCAGGAGTTGACTACTCAGTCTCCTCATTGCTATCTTCATGTCCTTGTTCCTCAGTGTGTAGATGGCAGGATTCAGGATGGGTGTAATCATGAAGTCCAAAATGGCAAGAAACTTATCCATGGGCACTGTGGGAAATGGCTGCACATAGACAAAGATGCATGGTCCAAAAAACAAAATCACCACAGTGATGTGAGCTGACAAAGTAGAAAGAGCCTTGGACAAGCCACGTGAAGAGTGTTTCCATACAGTTACCAGAATGAAGATGTAGGAGAAAATCAGTAAGAAAAAGGTTCCCATGGAAATGAACCCACTGTTGGCAGTAACAATGAACTCCAGTTTGTAGGTATCTATGCAGGCAAGTTTGATAAACTGAGGTAGGTCACAGTAAAAGCTGTCTACCTCATTAGGGCCACAAAAATGCAAATGGACAACAAAAGCTAGCTGGGCCACTGAGTGAATGAGACCAATAACCCAAGCACCAACCAGAAGCCAAATGCACATCCATGGACTCATGACTGTCAAGTAGTGAAGGGGCTTACATATGGCCACATAACGGTCCAAGGCCATGGCTATGAGCAGCACCATCTCAGATCCACCCAGGACATGAAGTACAAAAATCTGGATGACACATCCCTGGAATGATATGGTGTTTTGCCCATAGTATAGGCCAGAGATCATCTTAGGGACTGTTAGTGTAGAAAGACACAAATCAATAAATGAGAGGTTGGCTAACAGGAAATACATTGGGGAATGCAAATGAGAGTCAAAAGTCACTGTTAACACAACCAGGAGGTTTCCCAGAACAATTGTTACATAAAACACTGTAGAGAAGGTAAGGAGGAAATGCTGCATTGGTCTAGAGGTAGAAAGTCCCAGGAAAACAAATTCAGACACCTCAGAGTAATTTGTTTTATACATTGACTTTGTTGCTGCCTAAAAGTCCAAAAACAAAGAAATGACAAAGGAGTACATCAGAAAGAAACATTGACAGAAACAGATTTGAGTTGTTTTTAAATTCTGGTATAAAAAGAAATTTTCACTAATAGCTACAAAGTATTTGGAAAAATTCATGGATTCATTTATTCACTCATCTAGTATTTCTAATGAGAAATTACTACATGCCACATACTATGTCAAAATCCAAGGCAAAACACAGACCCTGACTTAATGGAATTTACAGTGTAATGGTGGAGCTAAAAATTAAATAGTCATAAATACAGATATAATTATGGTAATTGATTTGAAGGAACAGAACAGAGTACAATGAGAACAGTGTAACTCATCAAAGAAGTCCCTGCCCTGGACTCTTCTAAATACGTTGTTGTTACTAAAGGGTAGGTAAAATAGTCCAGGCTGAGGAACTATCATGTGCAAAGGCCCTGGGACAGGAGTCTAGTGGGGCAAGAGGATGAATGATTGAGATCAGGCTGGAATGATAGGCAGAGTGCAGACATGACAAAGTCTTGTATCCATGATAAGAACTTTGTTTTTTATCCTAAGAGCAATAGAAAGACACTGAAAGATTTTCAGCAATAGTCTGATCATATTTCTGCTTTCAACCTGTCACAATAGCTTCAATGTAAGGAATGGAGTGAAAGGGCTGGAATGAAGCTTACAGTGACCAATCGGAAGACTCTTGAAGAACCATATCACATCAGTGTGAACAGGGTGAGTTATTCAACCAATGCTGTTGGCACAACAAATAAAACCTGGAAAAAAATAAGTTTCCAATGGTTACTTAAATGTTAAAAATAGAAACAGATCAAAAGAAAGCATACGTCTATTTAGACAAACATTAAGTGAGAAAATTCATTTTAAGTATATCCCCATATTCATAAAACATGGAAAAAATATTGGCACTATCCAAAATATTATGATTTAAATATTATATATGCATATATGTACAAACTCATATATGTAGGTATGTAAATAGAAGTAAAAATAAACTGTAGAAAATAGTTAAAAATATCAGACAATGATTAACATCTTTAATATAAAATTAGTTCTTCCAAATAGATGAGTAAAAAAATATGGCTTATCAAATTAAAAAGGAGTAAAACATATAAAGACTACTGACAAAAGTAATCTTAAGGCGCAATAATCATATCAAAGGTAAAACTCTCATTAGTAATCAAATAAACATAAATGAGACAACATACATGCTACTTTGTACTGAGTAAATTATCCAAGTGTTTTAAAAATTGGTGATTTGAGAGTAACGAGGAAATAGTTACTCTCATCTATTGATAACGAGACTGCAAATTGATACAACTCCTCCAGAAGGCACATTTAAAATATATATCAAAAGTTTAAAAATTTCCTTAATTATGACAGAATTCCACTTCAAGAAAATTTCATGTAAGTAATAACAACAGATAAGCTAATAGATTTAGCTGCGGGGCATTTATCAGACAACTATTTATAGAAAGAAGAATTAAAATTAACCTTAATGCCCATAATAGGAAATTAATTTACCTATACTACTTCCAAATAGGGAATACACTCAATCATATAGGTAGAAAAAATAATCTATTGATACTATACAAAGATGTTCGTGATGTAAGTTTGTCTAAAAACAGCAGGTTATAAAGTAAAATGTATTGGCAACACATTTCAAAATATTGTGCACCTAGGAAAAAAATTAGAACGATGTCTTCCTTTAATGCTTATCAATCAATCGTTAAAGCCGGGGCTAAAATGTGTTAGTTTGTTGTTAGTTACCGTTCAGTCGGTTCCGATGTATTGCAACCCTGCATACAACAGAATGAAACACTGCTTGGTCCTGGGCCATCATCACAGTCATTGGTATGTTTGATCCCATTGTTGCAGCCTCTGTGTCAATCCATTTCACATTTTAAGTACCTTCTAACCTGAGGGGCTCATCTTCTGACACTATATCAGACAATATTCTGCTTCTATTCATAAGGCTTTCACTGGTCAATATTTTCAGCAGTAGATCGCCAGGTCCTTCTCCCCAGTCAGTCTTAGTCTAGAAACTCTGCTGAAAACCTGTCCACCATGGGTGACCCTGATGGTGTTTGAAATACCAGTGGAATAGCTTCCAGCTTCACAGCAACAGACAAGCCACCAGAGTACGACAAATTGACAGGCGAGAGGTGTTGTATTAGTTTGAAACATATGAAACTGCCCTTACATTTTATCAAAAGATGGTCAAATATCATCACTTTTACAAAGTTCAGTCTAATATATTAAGTTATATTTTTCTTACACAATTTCCTAAACTCCTTTCCCTTCTAGCAACCAAATATTATTGATTCCTGTTCCATAAACTGAATTGAATACCATTGGCTCCCCACTTGCACTGCACCATCAAACTCTCACCCAGGCCCTGCTCCACTGACAACCAGTCTTTCACATGTTTTCACCCCACCCTGTGCCACTGTGCACCATGCCCAGACTCCAGCTTGGGCACGACCCTGCACAGCTTCAGCAGGAGAGCAGCAGAAGTGGGTGGGGGAACCCTGGACCAAACAGAGTCAAGAATAGATTTGACAGCAGCCAGGCCAGGCTGAAATGGGCATCCTGAGGGATATGGACATGGAGCAGGTATTGTAGCCAAAAGGAAGTCTACAGGGGTACTGCTAGAAGGCCCCACCACAAGGGCACTGGATGGGGAATTTTATAGCCAGTAAGTGAGAAAAATAGAGAAGTACTGAGCAACTAGAGTGGGACAATCACTAAGGTGAGCGACAGTGGATCTGACATTGTAAAACCTATAGCCTAAAAGAATTTGACAATGCAATGTATAGGTTTTAAAAGATGCATATGATGAAATACAAAAATGTACCTTCAGTGTGTTCCCAACTGTAAGAATGAACAAAAATATTTTAAAGACCAAAAGAAAAGTCAGTTTAAAAAAAAAACTGGTAGTTTTCTCTGAGGGTAGAAAAATGAATAATTTTCCTTTTTCCTCTTTTCTTTGCTATCCAAGTTTTGAGAGTTAATTTACTAATAAACAAATTGACTTCATTTGATACACATCCACAGGAGAGGAAAACATTGCCAAAAAACAATTAAACAGAATATTATTGTTGATATAAAGGCCAATATATTACCTCCACAAGAAGGAGATCTAGTAAAATAAACAGGAATATGTGCACACATAGCTCACAGCAGTAACAACACATAAAAATGGCCAATAAAAATATCTATGTCCAATTCACCCCTCATTAAAGAGCTTCATTGTCTTTGGTTTTCCCAATTGATTAGGAAAAAGAAAGGTAGCAAGACAGAGAAACAGAAAGAGGAAGAATTCACAGAGATTTCAAGGTTTCAATATAACAATTACTCATACATTTTTGGAGGTATTACAAATTGACAATACTTTTTGCAATGTAAAACTTGCAAATAAATCTTTTTCTAGAAATACGAGCACAACAGCAAATGTTTTATTTATGTACGTGCAAACACACACACATGACTATACATACACATACAAGTACACATATATGTTATGTATTACTGGCATGTCAATCAACAGGGAAATATTAAGGACATTATAGTATACCAAAGCTCTCCGCTGTTAACCAAAAGGTCATTGGTTTGAACCCACCAGCTGCTGCAAGGGAGAAGATGTGGCACTCTGCTTCCATAAAGATTTACAGCCACAGAAACCCTATGGGGGCAGTTCTGCTCTGTCCTACAGGATCACTATCAGTCAGAATTTGACTTGAGGGCAATGAATTTGGTTTTTGGTTTGTATATAATAGAATACGATGCAGTATTAAAATAAACTAGACATACATAAGCAAATCTGGAACAATTTCCAGGTTTAGTGAAAAGCCAGAAAGTATATAATAAACTCAACAATATGAAACACTGTATTTGTGTGTACGTTTGAATTTAAAAATCTCTAAAGTGCACATCAAATTTTTGCAATGTTGAATCCTGAAAATTACCGTTACACGTGGCTTTCACTTTCTTACCTCTGTAATTCTGTATTGTTTAAATGGTCTAAAAGAACCTTGTGTTACTTTTGACTCAAAAACTGATTTTTAAAAAATACAAAGAGGTTCAAACACACAGTTCAGCAAATTCTAAATACAGTGATATAAATACCACTCACATAAACACTGAAAAATTGAAATAAAGTTTACAAATGTGTGAACAACTGTTTTCTCATAAATGGAGCAAGAGTCACTTTCAGGAAATGTTGTCAGTAAAGAATTCCTCCCTGAGGTAAAAGCTCATATTTCTAAGCAGTCTTTTGCTGGTTTCTTAAAGATACGTCTGTTGTTCAGTTGATTGACACAAGGTAGGAAGGAAATGACAGAAAAAGAAAGATAAGGGAGAGGAGGGAAGCGACAGACATAAAGACAGGAAGAAAACAGGAGAAGAGGAACAGAAACAAGCAAGAAGAACACTATAAAGGTTAAGAAGGAAGCAGTTAGAACAGCATACAGACACTTCTGCCTTCAGAACACTGCATGGCACCTACAGCTCTTGGGATCTGTCTATTGCCCATCTTCCGAGCCTGTCGTCTTGCCTCTCCCTGCATAAAGTTCACTCAAAACCTCATAAACTACAGTCACTCCTTGTTCTTTCATGACTGCTCACGTTTACCTTGCTTTTGTTCTCCATGAAAGGACCGCCAAACTTATTCCTTTACTTGATCACTTCCCATTCTAAAAATTCCAGCTCATTGCATCAATTCATCAAAGAAGTCTCCCTGTCTGTTTCAGTCTGGGTTAAACATCCCCCCTCTATACTCGCATATCACACTTACAACCTCTCAGAATACTTAGTTCATTACGTTAGAATTAACAATGACTAGTCTCTCTGTCTCCTCTGCTAAGTCTATGTGCTTCTGGAGATCAGAGACGGTCTCTTATTCATAAATTCTGGCCCTTAGTAAGTGTTGTGAGTTTGAGAGGTGCGGAGGGGTGGTTAGATTGATGTAGGCATGCATACATAAATGAATTGATGGATAATTGATGATAATGATTTCTTGGTAAAGAACTTATTTTTGTGTCTTGACCCTACTGAAAACTAACGTCAATAGAATTGTTTAAAAAAAAATTGTCACTCTAGAACATCTGGCAGGTCTGAGGCAGTCCACATTAAAATCAATTTCCCAGGTCTATTTCACTAGTTCCTACTGAAATGCAATGTCATCTAGACTCAGAAATTTCCCTGTGAATCAAGGCACAATTAATATGGAGCAATACATACAACCTGAAATAAAAGTTCTAATTTCCCCCTTGGAAATTTTGGCACCTGCAGGTATTCAATAAGTGCTTATTGAATTGGAAAATAGAAATAGAGATAAAAGAGAGACGATGGGAGAGAACGAGAGAGACAGAGAACGAGAGAGGGCAGTTGATTTTGTAATGTTCTAGCATGAGTACTATGCATTACCTGTATAAAGAAAATAGCTGAGTATTTAAGCAGGCTGCTGACTTTAATTATATCTTCCCCACTTACCTGGCCAAAACAAGGACCCCAGAAACCAACATTTTCAACTATTACTGGATATTTACTAATATGTTTCCCTCTTTGATAAGGGAAAGTTAGGGCTTCTCACAACTGCTCTTCTCTAAAAAAACCTAACAACAGCTCTGGGTGACCACTTGATGCCTCCTGGCCTGAGTCCCCAGGCCATTCATCATGGGAATCCTGCTTTCCCATTCCCATGACATTAAGTGGGGAAAAATATACTAGACATTTGGTGGTGGTTGTTATAAAGCAAAAGAAACTCTTTTATAAAATATGATAGCAAAATATATTCCAGGAAAATCACCATCTCCTAACATTTCAATGTGTGTTTATAAACTAAATATCATTTACACTAATAACAGTGAACAAGGAGTAACTATTAACACACTCATTAAACAGCCATTATTTAAAATTCAATTGGAAGCATATTAATGAAAAAGCCTAATTAACACTGTCCCTGTTTTTATCTCATTTATGTAATTAGGATACTCATTTTTAGAGATACTAATATTAAGTACCAGGGAAATTATATTGACAAAGGTCACTATGCTAAGTGTCAGAGCCAATTAAAAATACACTTTTTTCATATTTCAAATTTCATGGATTTAACCACCACACTACACTGCCTTCCTTTTATATCATTCTGTGACATACAAATATGAGTTTACAGGACTACTTAGCTTTAAAATTTTATAAACATTTTAATAAAATCTAGCTCATTTCTTCTTTTGAACAAAACCATGAAGTGGAAATAAAGTGCTTTTCCACCTTAATAGATGCATAAATGAGGTTGTAACCCATCTGCAGTTGGTGGTAGAACAGGGACTAGAACTCATGTTCCCTGTGATTCAGCCGAATGGCCTTCACATTGAGTGAGTAATGTCAGACATGCTGAATGCCTGCAGTGCTGCTCAGAAAAATAATATACGCTCACAGAAGAACAAACTCCACAATTCTTAGTCACAAGCGTTTAACACTATTATAAGAAATTGCTTTCAACATATTGTATTAACAAAGTTGATTTAATTAAATTGCTATCAAGTTCTATGTAAGACCTTGCATGTTTGATCAATTTCAGACTGAAGCAGTTTGCAAAAATCTTCAGTTTTCTAATCTTTGGCATTAGTGGTTGGAACATAAATCTGAATAGTCTTATTAACTGGTCTTCTTTGTAGGAGTATGGATATTCTATCATAGACAGCATTGTACTACAGGATAGATCCTGAAATGTTCTTTTTGACAATGAATGCAGCATGGTTCCTCTTCAATTTATTCTTCCTGGGATAGGAGACTATATGATTGTTCAATTCAAAATGGACAATACCAGTCCATTTCAGCTCAGTAATGCCTAGGATATTGATCTTCAAGCATTTCGTTTCATTTTTGACTATTTCCAATTTCCCTTGATTCATATTTGTACATTGCATGTTCCAATTACCAATGGATGTTTGAAGCTCTTGTTTCTCATTTTGAGTCACGCCACATCAGCAAATGAAGGTCCCAAAAGCTTTACTCCATCAATTTCAGTAAGATTGACTCTACTTTGAAGATGCAGCTCTTTCTCAGTCATATTTTGAGTGCCTTTCAACCTGAGGGGCTCATCTTCCAGCACTATATTGAATAGTGGTCTCCTATTAAATCCTAAGGTTTTCACTGACTAATTTTCATCAGAAGTAGATCAACAGGTCCTTTTTCCTAGTCTGTTTTAGTCTGGAAACTCCACTGAAACCCATCCACCATGGGTGACCCTGCTGGTATTTGAAATACCAGTAGCATAGCTTCCAGCATCGCAGAACTCATAAGCCCGCACAGAATGACAAATGGACAGATGGATAGATCTTGAAATGTACAGCTTTCAGTATGGATTACACCTCAACATAAAGGAAACAAAAATCCTTACAACTAGACCAATAAGCAACATCGCGATAAATGGGGAAAATATTGACATTGTCAAGGATTTCATTCTGCTTGGATTAACAATCAACACTCATCGAAGTAGCGGTCAAGAAATCAAAGGAAATATTGCATTACGCAAATCTTATGCAAAAGACCTCTTTAAAATCTTAAAAAGCAAAGATGTCACTTTGATGACTAATGTGTGCCTAATCAGTGTCATAGTATTTTCAATTGACTCATATGCATGCAAAACCTGGACAATGAAAAAGAAAGATAAAAAAAGAATTGACACATTTGAATTAATGGTGTTGACAAAGAATATTGAATATACCATGGACTTCCAGGAGAATGAACAAATTTATCTTGGAGGAAGTACAACCAGAATGCTCCTTAGGAGCAAAGAAGGGAGACTTCGTCTTGCTTACATTGGACACGTTATCACGATGGGCCAATTCTTGAAGAAGGACATCATTCTTGGTAAACTAGAGGGTCAGTGGAAGAAAGAAAAGCCCCTCCATGAGATAGATTGACACCATTACTGCAACAGTGAGCTCAAAATATACGTACCATTGTGGGGATGGCTCAGAAATGGGTAGTGTTTTCTTCTGTTATACATAAGGTTTCTGTGAGTTGCAACTGACTCGAGGGTACCTAAGAAAAATAATAATAGGTAAGACCTAATCTGGAGAGGTAAAATGAATGAAAATTTGGTGTGAGAATTATTTTATATCAAAAAGGATTTTTTTATTTAATAGTCAAAGGCACAGGGGAATCTAGACCAAGTATAATTTTGAAAAAGATGTGCTAAACCAAACTGTGTGATTTAAAGCTTCATTCATACTGGAGTATAATATTCCTTCATCTCTTTTTTTAATTGTGATAGTTTAAATGAAGTTTACATTTCAAGTTAGTCTCCCATACAAAATTTTATACATACATTGTTATGTGACCCTAACTGCTCACCCCATTCTGTGACAGCACACTCCTCTTTTCCACCCCTGATTCCCCATGCCAATTCAACCAGCTCCTAACACTCTCTGCCTTCCCATCTCACCTCTGGACAGAAGCTGGCACTTTGGTCTCTTGTATCTACTTGAGCTAAGAGGCACAGTCCTCATGAGTATCACTTTATGTCCCACAGTCCAGTCCAATCTCTGTCTGAAGAGTTGGACTCAGAAATTGTTTTAGTTCTGGGCTGATAGAGAATCCAGGGGCCATGCTTTCTGTGGTACCTCCAGTGTCAGTCAGACCGCTAAGTCTGGTCTTCTTACCTGAATTTGAGTTCTGCACTCCATCTTTCTGCTGCTTCATCAGGGACTGTCTGTTGTGTTCCTTGTCAGGGAGGTCATTGGTGGTAGCCAGTCACCATTTAGTTCTTCTGGTCTCAGGCTGATGAGGTCTCTGGTTTATGTGGCCTTTTCTCTTTCTTGGGCTAATACTTTCCTTGTGTCTTTGGTGTTCTTCATTCTCCTTTACTCCAGGTGAGTTGGGACCAATTGATGCATCTTAGATGGCCGCTTGCAAGCTTTTAAGACCCCAGACACCACTCACCAAAGTAGGAAGAAGAATATTTTCTTAATAAGCTTTGTTATGCCAATTGACCTGGATGTCCCCTAAAAGCATGTTCCCCAGACCTCTACCCGTGCTACTCTGTCTCTCAAAGTATTTGGTTGTATTCAGAAAACTTCTTAGCTTTTGTTTAGTCCAGTTGTGCTGACTTTCCCTGTAGTGTGTGTCGTCCTTCCCTTAGCCTAAGATGACTCTTATCTACTACTATCTACTATCTCACCCTCCCTGCCCACACTTGTGACCATCAAAGAATGTTTTCTTCTGTGTTTAAACCTTTTCTTCAGGTCTTATAATAGTGGTCTTATACAGTATTTGTCCTTCTGTGACTGACTAAATTCACTCAGCATAAAAAGGTCCAGCTTCCTCCATGTTATGTTTCACGGCTTCATCGTTGTTCTTTATCATTGCGTAGTATTCCATCGTGTGAATATACCACAATTTGTTTATTTATTAGTCCGTTGATGGGCATCTAGGTTGTTTCCATCTTTTTGCTACTGTGAACAGTGCTGCAATGAACGTGGATGTGCATATATCTATTCGTGTGGTGGCTCTTATTTTTCTAGGATATATTCCAAGGAGCGGGATAGCTGGATCCTATGGTACTTCTCTTTCTAGCTTTTTAAGGAAGCACCAAATTGATTTCCAAAGTGGTTGTACCATTTTACATTCCTACCAACAATGTATAAGTGTTCCAGTCTCTCCACAACCTCACCAGCATTTATTATTTTATGTTTTTTGGATTAAGGCTAGCCCTGTTGGGGTGAGATGATATCTCTTTGTAGTCTTGATCTGCATTTCTCTAATGGCTAATGATCGTGAGCATTTCCTCATGTGTCTGTTAACCACCTGAATATCTTCTTTGATGAAGTGCCCGTTCATATCTTTTGCCAATTTTTTAATTGAGTTCTTTGTCTTTTTGTTGCTGAGGTTTTGCAGTATCTTGTAGATTTTAGAGATTAGATGCTGATCGGATTTGTCGTAGCCAAAAATTTTTTCTAGTCTGTAGGTTGTCTTTTTACTCTTTTGGTGTAGTCTTTTGATGAGCATAAGTTTTTGATCTTTAGGAACTCCCATTTATCTAGTCTCTCTTCTGGGGCATGTGCCTTGTTACTTATGGTTTGTATTGTGTTTATGCCATGAATTAGGGCTCCTAGCATTGTCCCTATTTTTTATTCCATGACCTTTATTGTTTTTGATTTTATATTTAAGTCTTCGACCCATGTTGAGTTATTTTTTGTGCATGGTATGAGGTATGGGTCTTGTTTCAGTTTTTGCAGATGGATAACCAGTTATGCCATCACCATTTGTTAGAGAGAGTGTCTTTTCCCCAATTAACGGACTTTGGGCCTTTGTCAAATATGAGCTGCTCATAGGTGGATGAGCTTATATCTGGATTCTTGACTCTGTTCCATTGGTCTATGTATCTGTTGTTGTACCAGTACCAGGTAGTTTTGACTACGTGGCGGTATAATACGTTCTAAAATCAGGTAGTGTAAGGCCTCCCACTTTTCTTCTTGAGTAATGCTTTATTTATTCGGGGCCTCTTCCATTTCCATAAGAAGTTGGTGATATTTTTCTCTATCTCATTAAAAAATGCCACTGGAATTTGGATTGGGATTGCATTGTATCTGTAGACCACTTTGGGTAGAATTGACATTTTCACTATGTTGAGTCTACCTGTCCATGAGCAATGTATGTTTTTCCCCTTATGCAGGTTTCTTTTAGTTTCTTGCAGTAGTGTCTTGTAGTTTTCTGTGTATAGATCTTTTACATCTCTGCTTAGAATTATTCCTAATTATTTTATCTTCTTGGGGGCTATTGTAAATGGTACTGATTTGGTGATTTCCTCTTCCAAGGTCCCTTTCTTGGCATAAATGAATCCAACTGATTTTTGTTATCTTTATCTTATATCCTGAAAATTTACTGAAATCTTCCATTAGTTCAATAGTTTTCTTGTGGATTCTCTGGGGGTTTTCTGTGTATAAGATCATATCATCTGCAAATAGAGATACTTTGACTTCTTCCCTACATATTTGGATGCCCTTTATTTCTTTTTCTAGCCTAATTGCTCTGGCTAGGACCTCCAGCACAGTGTTTAATAAGAGGGGTTATAGAAGGCCTCCTTGTCTGGTTCCCGTTCTCAAGGGGAATGCTTCCAAAGTCTCTCCATTTAGAATGATGTTGGCTGTTGGCTTTGTATAAACGCCCTTAATTATATTGAGGAATTTCCTTTCTATTCCTATTTTGTTGAGAGTTTTTATCATGAATGGGTGCTGGACTTTGCCGAATGCCTTTTCTGCATCGATTGATAAGATCATGTGGGTCTTGTCTTTCGTTTTATTTATGTGATGGATTACATTGATTGTTTTTCTAATGTTGAACCATCCCTGCATACCTGGTATAAATCTCACTTGATCATGATGAATTATTTTTTTTTTTTTGATATGTTGCTGAATTCTATTGGCTAGAATTTTGTTGAGGATTTTTGCGTCAATGTTCATGAGGAATATTGGTCTATAATTTTCTTTTTTGTGGTGTCTTTACCTGGTTTTGGTATCAGGGTTATGCTGGCTTCATAGAATGAGTTTGGGAGTATACCACCCTTTTCTATGCTCTGAAATACCTTTAGCAGAAGTGGTATTATCTCTTCTCTGAAAGTGAAGCCATCCGGGCCAAGGCTTCAGTTTGTTGGAATTTTTTTAATAACCTTTTCAATCTCTTCTTCTGTTATGGGTTTATTAGTTGTTCTACCTCTGTTTGTGTTAATTTAGGTAAATAGTGAGTTTCTAGAAATTTGTCCATTTACAATAAGTTTTCAAACTGGTTAGAGTACAGTTTTTCATAGTAACCTGTTATGATTCTTTTAATTTATTTGGGTGTGTTGTGATGTTACCCATTTCATTTCTTATACAGGTCATCTGTTTCCCCTGCTGTTTTTCTTTGTTCTTTTTGGCCAATGGTTTATCAATTTTGTTAATCTTTTCAAAGAGCCAGCTTTTGGACTGGTTAACTCTTTCAATTGTTGTTCTACTCTCTATTTCATTTAATTCTGCTCTAATTCTTATTATTTCCTTCCTACTGGCGCCTGAGAGTTTCTTTTGCTGCTATCTTTCTACTTGTTCCAGTTGTAGGGTTGATGTTTTGATTATAGCCATTTCTTCTTTTTGTATGTGTGCATTTATTGCTATAAACTGACCTCTGAGCACTGCTTTTGCTGTGTCCCAAAGGTTCTGGTAGGATGTGTTTTCATTCT
>NW_004443971.1:852887-860438 GCF_000243295.1 Trichechus manatus latirostris
TTTCTGGATGTTCTGTCCTTCACTGAAAGTGACGTGCTGAAGTCTCCTACTACTATTGTGGAGCTGTCTATGTCTCTCTTCAGAGCTGTTAGAGTTTGTTTTATGTATTTCGGAGCCCCGTTGTTGGGTGCGTAAATATTTATTATAGTTATGTCCTCCTGGTGTATTGACCCTTTAATCATCATATAGTGCCCTTCTTTATCATTTGTGGTGGATTTTACTTTAATGTCTATTTTGTCAGTGATTAGTATTGCCACTCCTGCTCTTTTTTTGAGTGTTGTTTGCTTGATATATTTTTTTCCATCCTTTGAGTTTTAGTCTGTTTGTGTCTTTAAGTCTAAGGTGCATCTCTGGTAAGCAGCATATAGATGGATCATGCTTTTTTATCCAATCTGCCACGCTCTGTCTCTTTATTGGTGCAGTTAGTCTATTTACTTTCAGCGTAATTATTGATAGGTATGAGTTTAGTGCTGTCATCCTGATATTTCTTTTTGTGTGTTGTTCACAGTTTCTTTGTTCCTCTTAATTTTCTGTGCTGAGTTGTTTTTCTTTATGTATTTTCTTTTCATCATAGTTGATTTTGCGTTTGCTGAGTCTTTATATTTTTCTAGTTTTTACTTTGATTTGTAGGATTGTTAGTTTTCTTTGTTGTTACCTTAATATTTACCCCGATTTTTCTAAGTTTATAGCAGTTTTTTATTTCTTTATATTGCCACCTTGACTTCCCCTCCATATGAAAAACCTGTGTCTGCATTTTTTAAGTCCCTCTTTTTGTTTTAATGTTATCCTTTTTTACATATTAATATCTCTGTCCCTGTTTTCAAAGTTTTAGCTTTGAAGTATTTTCGACTTCCCTATCTGAGACAATATCTTGTTGCTTTGTCCTGTGTTCTAGTCTTGTGTTTTGATCTGATGTTATTGATTATCTAACTGGAGGACTCCTTTTTGTATTTCTTGTAATTTTGGTTTGGTCTTTACAAATTCCCTAAACTTCTGTTTATCTGGAAATGCCTATTTTCGCCATTATATTTGAGAGACAGTTTTGCTGTATATATGATTCTTGGCTGGCAGTTGTTTTCCTTCAAGGTTTTATATATGTCATCCCATTGCCTTCTTGCCTGCATGGTTTCTGCTGAATAGTCTGAGCTTATTCTAATTGAGTGTCCTTTGTAGATGACTTTTCTTTTATCCCTGGCTGCTCTTAAAATTCTCTCTTTATCTTTGGTTTTGGTAAGTTTGATTATAATATGTCTTGGTGACTTTCTTTCAAGATCTACCTTATGTGGGGTTTGATGACCGTCTTGCGTAGATGTCTTCTCATCTTTCATGATATCACGGAAGTTTTCTGTCTACAAATCTTCAACAATTTTCTCTGTATTTTCTGTTATTCCCTCCTGTTCTGGTACTGCAATCACTCATACGTTATTTCTCTTGATAGAGTCCCACATGACTCTTAGAGTTTCTTCATTCTTTTTCTTTTATCTGATATTTCCTCAAATAAATTGGATCAAGTGCTTTACCTTCAATGTCATTAATTCTAACTTCTAGTGCCTCAATTCTGCTCCTATGACTTTCTATTGAGTTGTTTAATCTGAAATTTTATTGTTAATCTTCTGGATTTCTGATAGCTGTCTCTCTATGGATTCTTGCAGCCTACTAAATTTGTCATTATGTTCTTGAATAACTTTTTAAAGTTCCGCTACTACTTTGTCTGTATGTTCTTTGGAAGTTTCTACATTTTGTAGAATTTCCTTTCTAATTTCTAGAAGAGTTCCGTGTATTAATCTTTTGTATTCTGCCTGTGGTAATTTCAGGAAATTCTCTTCCTCCAGAGAATTTATTGATTCTTTATTTTAGGAGCTTGCTGAAGCCATCATAGCCTGTCTCTTTTTGTGACTTGATATTGACTGTTGTCTCCAAGCCATCAATAAGTTATTATATGTCACAGCAAGTGGCGGAGACAGTAACCACGCCACAACTCTTACAGAGAAGTGGGGCCAGGAGGGTCACTCTGAGGAGTCGACCCCCACTTCAGTCCCAGGAGTTTATTTCATAGTCAATACAGCAAGCAGTAAAGCAATTAACAGAACAATGGGTTTAGGGTGAGTAACAATAAGTTTCGGGCAAGGGAGAAGGCATTCAGATACACAAGCAAATCAGTAACAGGGTTTGGAAAAACAAGTCGTGCTTAATCTCTTTCTTATCACTGAGAAGTCTTCAACATGTCACATACAGCATAGAGGCCTGTGGGGGCTGCGGTTGTCAATAGTGCAGCCATGTTTAAATGGCATATATCCCCACAATTATAATTTTATTTTATATTTGTTTAGTGTGTCCTAGCTTCTTGTTTTGTTTTGATATGCCCCAATAGGCTGCTCCTGTGTGCTAGTTTGATTATTGGCCCCTTTGAAGCTCTAACGTCCCCACCAGGTAGTTAGTTCTGTAACTAAGTATGTGCACACAGGAGTCTGTTAAATTTGCCTGTGTGTGTTCAGCTCAGGTATCCAGGCAGTCAGTCACCAAGTGTGTGGTGCAGGCTCTCACCTACAGTCTTAGAGAGGCATGGGTAATTGGTTTAGGCACTGGTGTCTGGCTGCAGTAGGAGGTCATGCACTGAGCAAGGCAGGGGGCTGAAGTCTGCCCCTGAGTGTCTGAAAGAAAAACGTGCCCCTATTCCCTAGACTGAGTAGGTAGGTGAGTTTTGCAGCTGGACATGAACACTCTACTCTGTTGGCTGTAAAGACTCAGTGGCATCATTTATTCTTGGACCCCTGTAGCAGGTGACTAGGTGGCCTAGGTGGGGCCACCAGTCCTCAAGCCCCTGGTGTGGGCCAGTAAATCTGCCTGCTTGAAAGGCAGGGCTGTGTCAAGAGTCACAAACCTGCGAGTTCACATCTGAAACAGTTGAAGTTAGACTTCAGAAGTTTACCCTATTATAGTGTGGCAGTGAGAGCTTATGGTGTTGAGATGAGTCCACACAAGTCTATACAGTGTGGAAGGCACTCAAAGTCTGCTGACCCCTTCTGCCTGTGCCTAACAAAGGAGCCATGAGGACCCTGAGTTCCTGGCTTAGGTGAGCCGGTAGCTTATTTGTTCCCTCTCCAAGGCCAGGAGAATGGGTCAGGGCACCTTTTGGGATCTACTTCCGGCCAAGGGGACTCAGAGACTTCAGAAGGCCAGACTGGTGCAGAGTGGGGAGGGAAGAGGTAAAAGGGAGAGAGGTTTATCCCTAATGGGCTTTTAAAAAAAAATCCCTGTGATATGCCACATGCATGTACTTATCTTTAGCCACTTGGGAGCTGCTTTTCACTGGTTTGGAGTGTCAGAGCAGAATCTCTGCTGTCAGATCTCTCTCAATGTGGAAACTGTCTCCTGAGCAGGTGCACAGAGCTGTATGCCTGCTTTCCTGTGCACCTCTGACCTGGTTGGGCCTGAAGAACTGTGGCTCCAGTCTAGACCTGTCTGGCACTTCTCCCTTTTTCTGAACCATCTCCCTTTCTCCCCCCACCCCCACAGACCGATTCCTCAACTTTGCCTTGTTCAGGGCTCCTAGATATTCATATTCAATCAAATCATTTGTTTTTCCAGGTCTTTGTTGTAAGAAGGATATAGGAAGCCATCTGACTACCCCGCCATCTCGGCCCTGCCTCTTAAAAATCCTTCATCTCTTTTTGAAATTTAACTGAATTTATTAGACACTTTGACCAAGCTAAGAAAATAGCATTGAGTGGAAGTGAAAGATAAACATTTCATTCTGGATGAAATAATGTTTATTTGGCAATAGGAAAATCACTGGAAGCATTCAAGAAAAATCAAATAATTATTTGGTAGAAGTGCTACAAGTTTGCAATGTCTCATTATTTACAATGAAACAAATTCTTCTTCAGTAGCCTAGTTTGGAATGTACATTAGAGGGTCAAAGAGTATTTTAGAAAGTATTATACAGCCCTTGATCTACAAAATGTCTTCCAAGCAAAACTGATTGATTTTAACATTATTTTATAACAATAAATTTAATTAGGAGCCAATCAATATGACTACTTCTTTAGTGGCATTAAATTAACTCGTTTAACTGAAGAGAATGTGAAAGCTGCTCTGAAACTAATAAATAATGGTACCTACTCAGTTAAGAGCACCAAACATCTAGGTAATGCTTAAGATTAAACATGAATAATAATTCTATGGAGTAGTGGAGAAAATGGTTTCAAGCTTCAGTCATTAATATTTATTGAGTTCTCCTGCTTCTATTATTCTCAGTACTGTGACAATGAGCTTAACCTGAACAACAAAAAAATATATTCTTTCACATACGATTCACAGATTTTGAAAAATCACTTCATTGAAAAGAATACCTTTTAGGAAGTCTAAATATGAACACTCAAGATTTCAGGAGTTGAAAATTCTATCTGCTCAAATTACATTCAATATTAGACTGAGAAAGTGCCTTAAATTCTTATTGTCAAAGTTTCTCTTATGGTTTATTATTTCCAAAATCTTAAACTGTAGCTATAACCATGTTACTTGGGACCATTTTTGTTTTTGTTTCTTTCTTTCTTCTTCTTCTTTTTTTTGTTTACATTCAAAGGTAAATTTATTTATGCTAAAATAATTTTTAAAATATAAAATAGTGTAAAGTGCAAATTAAAACTCTTCTTTCTCCTACCAGCTCCTTTCCCAAATAACCACTGCTAAATACTTTCTTCAAAAAATGCTCTTTAGATATTCTGGCAAAATGGCGCTCTAGGTAGAAGCACCACGCCGTCCCTCCACAGCAAAGATCCGAAAAACTAAGCCATACAAAGAATACAACAATTCTGAAACCCTAAAATATCAAATGAACAGATAAAGAACTCAGCCAAGCACCAAATGGAGTGAGAAAACTGACAGAGAACGGAGAGCAAGGAGAGATTCATGCAGAGGTCCCCTACCAGCTAACGCAGCACAGATCCACCATCTTGGACTCCTATCAGAGACCAGCAAATGGGGGTACGAGAAAGCAGCCTCATGGAGCATCCAGCAGGAGACAAAACAACTGGTAATCTGTGGTGTGCGCTTTCCCACCACCCACCCCTCTTCGCCCCCACTCAGCCTCCTCTGCTTCCGGTGGCCACACTCTCTTGACTGGAAGGCGCCAGCTGCTTGGATTCCACACGCCCAGGCGGGCGGCTCTCTGGGTGCCATTTGTTGGATGCTAGTGTTGCTTTTTTTCTGCTTCTTTTGATTTCTCACTTGCCTCTCACCGCCTCCCCCTCCTTTTGCTCAAGTGTCTAGCTCCGAGCGCCATCTTTGCTTCTTCCTGAGGGGCTGCGGGGTTCCATCCAAGTGTGCAGCTGCTTCCCTGTCTGGGCTGCCACGCTGGTGGGATCTGGGGCCTTTTGTTCGTTTGTTCCTCTGCTTCCCGCGGCCACGGTCTCTTGGCCCGAGGGCGCCGGCTGCTTGGATTCTGCATGCCTGGGTGGGCGGCTCTCTGGGTGTCATTTGTTGGCTACTGGTGTTGCTTTTTTTTTTTTTCTGCTGCTTTTGATTTCTCACTTGCCTCTTACCACCTCCCCCTCCTTTCACTCAAGTGCCTGGCTCTGTGCGCCATCTTTGCTTCTTACTGAGGGGCTCCAGGGTGCTGGCAATTTGTGATATACACTTTCCCACTCTCCACCTTTCTTCACCCACACTCGGCCTCCTCTGCTTCCCGCGGACGCAGTCTTTTGTCTGGGGGCACCGGCCCGCACTGGCTGGCTCTCTGGGTGCCATTTGTTGGCTGCTGGTGCTGTGTTTTTTTTTTTCCTGCTTCTTTGGATTTCTTGCTTGTCTCTCACCGCCTCCCCCTCCTTTCGCTCGAGTGCCTGGCTCCATGCCCCATCTTTGCTTTTTCCTGAGGGGCTGCGGAGCTCCATTCGAGTGTGGAGCTGCTTCCCGGTCTGGACTACCACGCTGGTGGGATCCCGGGACTTTTGTTCATTTGTTCGTTTTGAATTGTTTGTTTGTTTTCTTTTCCTTTTCTTGAGTTGGGGGGTCTTTCTGGCCAGGCGGAGCTGCGTGGCAAGGAACTCCCCTTTGGCTTCCACAGACATGCAGAGGGATCCCTGAGGACATTTCTTTTTTCACTGTTTTTTTTTATTTTTTCTGTTTTTTGGGGGGCCTTTCTTGTTATTTTTTCTTTTTTTAAACTTGTTTTGTTTTCTTTTCCCTCTTTTTCCCTTTTTGTCTTTCTTCATTGCTCAGTTTCTAGTCTCTCTATATCTTCCTTCTCTTTCTGATCCCTGAATACCAGGCGTTGTAAGCCTCTGCGCCTTCTGGCCAGGCTGTGCTGTGACACCTGAGAGCAACTTCCCCAGACCTCATAGCTGCATTGGTGGGATCCCTGGGAACTTTGTGGTGCTTTAACCTTTCTGATTTTTATTTGTTCATTCATTTCTTTTCTTCCTCTTCCCCTTTCTGTTTTTCTCCATTTCATATTCTCTCATCTCTCCATTCCAACAACAAGCTCTCCTAGCATTCCTTGTTTTTTGTTTGTATGTCTTTTGGCTCTGTTCCTCTCTCCTCTCTCCCATATCCATCTTAGCTCCACACATAACCATCTTCCCACAGCATCCTGCCTACCTGCACTGTGCACTTGACATCACATCACAAATCAGTGCAGGCACAGCCTACTGGAACCTGCCCAGCACTGATAACCAACCCACCCTGGTGGCTGTAGTGAATGCCACAAACAACCTATCACAGTGGCTCCTCTTCAGCTAGACCTGCCCTGCTGTACCATATCTGAGTGATTGAACCTGCCAGTTGGAGAAGGAGGCGAAAAGTATTGAGCACACAGATGAGCAAACAACAAACAGCATGCAGTCTGCCTGCTCAGACATACTCAATTTTTTTTTTTTAAAAGGGACAACAAACAAATCTACAATCAATAAACGAGAGAAACAACTACTGAATGCCCTGAAAACAGCAGACAATATCAAAACATTTACAAAAACAGGACAGGGTGGTTCCAGTAGGCGTCCAAATTAAAACACCAGATGACTCTTCTGTGGAAGAAAATGCACTACAAGTACCTGATATGGAATTCAAATCTCTAATACTCGGAATTTTCCAAGAACTGAGGCAAAAAGCTGACAAAAACATGAGGAAAAAATAGACAAATTCATGGAAAATACAGACGAAAAATTGGAAGAATTCAGGAAGATGATGCAGGAAAAAAATGCCAAAATAAATTCACAACTAGAAATTGTACAAAAACAACAATTAGAAATCCAAAAGATAAACAACAAGATTTCAGAAATGGATGATATCATAGAAGAGATGAGAAGCAGATTTGAAACTGTGGAAGACAGGATGCAACGCTGTTTCAGGAAAACTCAGAAAACAGAACAAAGAAAAATGAAGAGACCCAGAGAGTTATGTGGGACACAATTAACAGCAAAAATTTACGAGTGATTGGAATTCCAGAACACGGGGAGAAAACAGAAAACACAGAGAGGATCATTGAGGAACTGCTGACAGAAAACGTCCCCAATATCATGAAAGATGAAAAGCTGGCCATCCAAGAAGCTCAAC
>NW_004443971.1:865867-889466 GCF_000243295.1 Trichechus manatus latirostris
ACTATTTTGTTCTGTAAGCCTTCATCTTAAGTGAGAATAACAGCACAATTGGAAGAGCGTAGTCAATGTCACTGAACTGTGTATGTAGAAATTTTTGAAACAGTTTATCTTTGGCTGTGTGTATTTTCACCAAAAAAAAAAAAAAAGTTGAGAATTTAGAGGGTTAATATGTTGTGGGGTTATTAACCAATGTCATAAAACAACATGTGTACTACTGTTTCACGAAAAACTATTTTTTCTGTAAGCCTTCACCTGAAGTACAATAAAATTTAAAAAAAAAAAAGCTCTTTATATGCTATTCTTTTTAATACAAACTGGATTGCACTAATTACAAAATATAGTTTTAATCTCTCAGCTAACACATTGTGTGTTTACCAAAGTTTTTCTAATAATTAGAAGAAAAGGAGACAAACAAAAGAAAGTCATCCTACACTATATTCACAGCCACCCTTTCTTGATGAGCTATCTGGAGTCAAGATGAGGATATGTGACTCTTCCCCCACCCCTCAATTTTTAAAGTTATTTTAGTGTAATAACCATATTTAAAAATGTTTTTATTCCCCTACATTTTCAGCATATTCACACATACAAAAACAAAAATCCATTGCCCTCAAACAATTCTGACTTATAGCAATTTCCTGTATTACAAAATAAACTGTTACATAGGGTTTTCTTAGCTATAATCTTTATGGAGGATCCACAGACGGTACAAATGGTTAAGCCCTAGACTATTAACCAAAAGGTTGGCAGTTCAAACCCACTCTGACGACAGGCCTAGTGACCTACTTCTGAAAGGTCACAGCCTTGAAAATCTTATGGAGCCGTTCTACTCTGCACAAATGGACTCACCGTGAGTTGAAATCAACAGATGACAAACTAATAAACCACCACCAATCCTCACAGCGTCCACTCCTGAGGAGAGAAGGGAACAGTTTAAAAATTTTTTCTTTTCTTAATAACAAAAACATGAGGTATGTTTTAAATAAATTTTCTCTAAATTTCTCTTCATGTATCTAAAAAGTCACTATATTGAATGAAAAATATTCAAGTAAATCTTTTATTTTAAATAAAGTAGAATTTAAATATCCTTCCATATTCTATGCCTGCAAAAACAAACATGACCCCTCAAACGAATACATGTTGTTGGGTTGTTGTTAGGTGCTGTCCAGTTGGTTCCAACTCATAGTGATCCTATGCACAACAGAAAGAAACACTGCCCAGTCCTGCACCATCCTTACAATCTTTGTTATGCTTGAGTCTATTGTTGCAGCCACTGTGTCAGTCCATCTTGTTGAGGGTCTTCCTCTGTTTTGCTGACCCCCTACTTAAGGTAGCAATCCCTACTTCTCCAAGGGTTGGTTCCTCCTAATAACATGTCCAAAGTATGTGAGACAGCATTCTGGCTGTACTTCTACCAAGACAGATTTGTTCTTTCTTCTGGTAGTCCATGGCATATTCAGTATTCTTCAACCATACCGTAATTCAAAGGCATCAATTCTTCTTTGATCTTTCTTATTCATTGTCCAACTTTCACATGCGTATGAGTCAGGTGCACCTTAATACTTAAAGTGACATGTTTGATTTTAACACTTTAAAGAGGTCTTTTGCAGCAGATTTGCCCAATGCAATGCATCTTTTGATTTCTTGACTGCTGTTTCCATGGACATTGATGGTTGATCCAAGTAAAATTGGATAATTGACAACTTCAATATTGTCTCCTTTTATCGTGATGTTGCTTGTTGGTCCGGTTGTGAGGATTTTTGTTTGCTTTATATGGAAGTGTAATCCATAGTGAAGGCTGTGGTTTTTGATCTTCATCAGCAAGTGCATCAAGTCCTTTTCCCTTTCAGCAAGAAAGTTTGTGTCATCTGCATATCACAGGTTGTTAATGAGTCTTCCTCCAGTCCTGATTCCCCATTCTTCTTCATATAGTCCAGCTTCTCAGATTATTTGCTCAGCATAAAAGTTGAATAAGTATGGTGAAAGGATACAACCCTGACGCACACCTTTCCCGACTTTAGACGATGCAGTATCTGCTTGTTCTATTCGAACATCTGCCTCTTGATCTAAGTACAGTTTCCTTATGGGCACAATTAAGTACTCTGGAATTCCCATTCTTCACAATGTTATCCATAATTTGTTATGATCCACACAGTCGAATGCCTTTGCATAGTCAATAAAACAAAGGTAAATATCTTTCTGGTATTCTCTGCTTTCAGCCATGATCCGTCTGACATCAGCAATGATGTCCCTGGTTCCACATCCTCTTCGGAATCTGGCTTGAATTTCTGGCAGTTCCTTGTCATTGTACTGCTACAACAGCTTTTGAATGGTCTTCAGCAAAATTTTACTTGTGTGTGATAATTAATCATATCGTCCAATAATTTCCTCATTCTGTTGGGTCACCTTTCTTTGGAATGGCTACTAATATGGATCTCTTTCAGTCAGTTGGCCAGGTAGCTGTCTTCCAAACTTCTTAGCATAGACCAGTGAGCACTTCCAGTGCTGCACCCATTTATTGAAACATCTCAATTGGTATTCTGTCAATTCCTGGAGACTAGGTTTTCGCCAATGCCTTCAGTGCTGCTTGGATCTCTTCCTTCAGTACCATTGATTTTTGATCATATGCTACCTCCTGAAATGGTTAGATGTCGACCAGTTCTTTTTGGTACAGTGACTCTGTTTTCTTCCATCTTATTTTGGTCCTTTCTGCATCGTTCAATATTTTGCCCATAGAATCTTTCAATATTGCAACTCGAGGTTTGAATTTTTTTTCAATGCTTTCAGCTTTAGAAATGCTGAGCATGTTCTTCCCATTTGGTTTCCTATCTCTAGGTCTTTGCACATTTCATTATAATACTTTACTTTGTCTTCTCGATATACCCTTTGATATCTTCCATTCAGGTGTTTAACTTCATCATTTCTTCTTTTTGCTTCACCTACTCTACATTCAAGAGCAACTTTCAGAGTCTCTTCTGACATCCATTTTGGTCTTTTTTTTCTTGTCTTTTTCATGACCTCTTGCTTTCTTCATGTTTGCTGTTCTTGATGTCATTCCACAACTCATCTGGTCTCTCATTAGTGTTCAATCTGTCAAATCTATTCTTGAGATGGTCTCTAAATTCAGGTGAGATATACTCAAGGTCATACTTTGGCTCTCATGGACTTGTTCTAATATTCTTCAACTTCACTTGAACTTGCATATGAGCAATCGATAGTGTGTTCTACAGTCAGTCCCTGGCCTTGTTCTGCTTGACGGTACTGAGCTTTTCCACCGTCTCTTTCCACAGATGTAGTCAATTTGATTCCTGTGTATTCCATCTGGTGAGGTCCATGTTTATAGTCGCCAATTATGTTGATATAAGGTATTTACAGTGAAGAAGTCGTTGGTCTTGCAAAATTCTATCATGCAATCTCCAGTATGATTTCTGTTACCAAGGCCACTTTTGCCAACTACCAATGATTCTTCATTTCTGACATTCACATAGCACTGGAATTCTATTGGAAGCATGTTAATGAAATAGGCTAGTTAACACTCCACCTGCTTTAACTCAATTATGTACACTGTGCCTCCAGGGACCCAATAATGTAACTAGGATACCACTTTTAAAGATACTAATATCAAATAAGTACCAGGGGAATTATATTGTCAAAGATCACTATGCTAAGTGTCAGAGCCAATATTAAAATGTACATTTTTTCATATTTCAAATCTTATGGATTTAACCACCACAAAGTACTACCTAGCTTTTATAACATTCTGTACCACACAAATAGTAGTTCACAGGTCTATTAAGCTTTAAAACTTTATAAATACTAGCTCATTTCTTCTTTTGAACAAAACCATAAAGTGAAAATGAAATACTCTTCCCCTTAATAGTTGCATAAACGAGGTTGTGACTCATCTTCAGTTAATGGCAGAACAGGGACTAGAACTCGCGTTCCTTGGATTCAGTCCAATGGTGGGCTCATTAAGTGACTAATATCAGATATACTGAATGTCTGCAGTGCTGCTAAGAGAAACAATATATACACACAGAAGAACTAACCTCACAATTTCTTAATCACAACTATTCAACACTGCTATAAGAACTTCCTTTCAGCATATTGTATTAACAAACTGGATATCACAACAGACCCAAATGAAATAAAAAGGATCATAACAGAATACTATGAAAAAATTGTACTCCAACAAATACGAAAACCTACAAGAAATGGACAAATTTCTAGAAACACACTACCTACCGAACCTAACACAAACCAAGGTAGAAAAACTAAATAAACCTATAACAAAAGAAGAGCTCAAAGAGGTAATAAAAAAAAAAAAAAAAAACTCACAACATAAAGAAGTCCTGGCCCGGATGGCTTCACTGGAGCATTCTACCAAACTTTCAGAGAAGAGATAACACCACTACTACTAAAGGTATTTCAAAGCATAGAAAATGAATATTCCTGAACTCATTCTATGAAGCCAGCATAACCCTGATACCAAAACCAGGTAAAGACACCACAAAAAAGAAAATTATAGACCAATATTCCTCATGAACATTGACGCAAAAATCCTCAACAGAATTCTAGCCAATAGAATTTAACAACATATCAAAAAAATAATTCATCATGATCAAGTGAGATTTATACCAGGTATGCAGGGATGGTTCAACATTAGAAAAACAATCAATGTAATCCACCACATAAATAAAACAAAATACAAGAACCACATGATCTTATCAATCGATGCAGAAAAGGCATTCGACAAAGTCCAGCACCCATTCATGATAAAAAGTCTCAACAAAATAGGAATAGAAAGGAAATTCTTCAATATAATTAAGGGCATTTATACAAAGCCAACAGCCAACATCATTCTAAATGGAGAGACTTTGAAAGCATTCCCCTTGAGAACAGGAACCAGACAAGTATGCCCTCTATCACCACTCTTGATTCGACATTGTGCTCGAGGTCCTAGCGAGAGCAATAAAGCAAGAAAAAGACATAAAGTGCATATAAATTGGTAAGGAAGAAGTAAAAGTATCCCTATTCATGGATGATATGACATTATACACAACCGCCCCCAAGAATCCACAAGAAAACTACTGGAAATAATAGAAGATATCAGCGAAGTATCAGGATACAAGATAAACATACAAAAAATCAATTGGATTCCTCTACACCAACAAAGAGAACTTCGGAAAGGAAATTATCAAATCAATACTATTTACTATAGCCCCCAAGAAGATTAAACTATTTAGGAATAAATCTGACCAGAGATGTAAAGGACCTATACAAAGAATACTACAAAAAACTATTGCAAGAAATCAAAAGAGACATACATAAGTGGAAAAACATACCATGCTCATGGATAGGAAGACTCAACATTGTGAAAATATCAATTCTACCTAAAGTCATCTACAGATACAATGCTATCATGATCTAAATCAAAACAGCATTTTTTTTAAGAGCTGGAGAAACAAATCGCTAACTCCATATGGAATGGGAAGAGGCTCCAGATAAGTAAAGCATTACTAAAGAAGAAGAACAAAGTGGGAGGCCTCACACTACCTGATTTTAGAAACTATTATACCGTCACGGTAGTCAAAACAGCCTGCTACTGGTACAACAACAGATACATAGACCAATGTAACAGATTCGAGAATCCAGATGTAAATCCATCCACCTGTGAGAAGCTGATATTTGACAAAGGCCCAAGTTCCACTGAATGGGGAGAAGACAGTCTCTTTAACAAATGGTGCTGGCATAACTGGATATCCATCTGCAAAAATATGAAACAGGACCATACCTCACACCATGCACAAAAACTAACTCAAAATGGATCAGAGACTGAAATATAAATTCTAAACTGATAAACATCATGGAAGAAAAAATAGCAACAATGCTAAGAGCCGTAATACATGGCATAAATAGTATACAAACCATAACTAACAATGCACAAACACCAGAAGAGAAACTAGATCACTCGAAGCTCCTAAAAATCAAACACTTATGCTCATCAAAAGACTTCAGCAAAAGAGTAAAAAAAGAACGTTCATACTGGGAAAAAAATTTTAGCTATGACATATCTGACAAAGGTCTAGTCTCTTAATCTATAGAAAATCCAATATCTCTACAACAAAAAGACAAATAATCCAATTAAAATATGGGCAAGAATATGAACAGCCACTTCACCGAAGAAGACATTTAAGCAGCTAACAGATACATGAGGAAAGGCTCACAATGACCAGCCATTAGAGAAATGCAAATAAAAATTATAATGAGATGCCATCAAACCCTGGCATGACTGGCAAGAACCAAGAGAACAAAATAACAAATGTTGGAGAGGCTGCAGGGAGATTGGAACTCTTACGTACTGCTGGTGGGAATGCAAAATGATACTACCATTTTGGAAAAAGATATGGCACTTCCTTAAAAAGCAAGAAATAGAAATACCATATAATCCAGTAATCCCACTCCTAGGAATACATCTTAGAGAAATAAGAGCTTTCACATTAATAGACATATGCACACCCATGTTCATTGCAGCATTGTTCACAATAGCAAAAAGATAGAAACAACCTAGGTGGCCATCAGCAGATGAACAGATAAACAAATTATGGTACATACACACAATGGAATAGTATGCAATTATAAAGAACAATGACAAATCCCCAAAACATGGATGAATCTGGAGGGCATTATGCTGTGTGGAATTAGTCAGTCACAAAAGGACAAATATTGTATGAGACCACTATTATAAGAACTCAAGAAAAGGTTTAAACACAGAAAAAAGCATTCTTTGATGGTTACAATGGTGGGGAGGAAGGAGGAGGGGAAGTCACTAACTAGATAGTAGAAAAAGATCAACTTCGGTGAAGGGAAGGACAACACACAATACAGGGGAACTCAGCACAACTGGACCAAAGCAAAAGCTAGGAAGTTTCCCGGACACATCCAAACACTTTGAGAAACAGAGTAGCTGGGGCTGGGGCCTGGGGATCATAATTTCAGGGGACATCTAGGTCAATTGGCTTAACAAAGTTTATAAAGAAAATGTTCTGCATCCCACTTTGGTGAGTGGTATCTGGGGTCTTAAAAGCTTAGGAATGGCCATCTAAAATGCATCAGTTGGTGGCATGCCACTTACAGCAAAGGAGAATGAAGAAAACCAAAGACACAAGGAAAATATTAGCACAAGAGACTAAAGGACCACGTAAACCAGCGACTCCATCAGCCTGAAACCAGAAGAACTAGATGGTGCCTGGCTACCAAAAATGACCACCCTGACAAGGAACACAACAGAGAGTTCCAGAAGGAGCAGGAGAAAAATCTGGAGCAAAACTCAAATTCATGTTAAAAGATCAGAATTAACGATCTGACAGAGACTGGAAGAACCCCCAAAACTATGGCCCCTGGAATCTGTGTTAACCCAGAACTGAAACCATTCCCAAAGCCCACTCTTCTGACAAAGATTAGACAGGACTATAAAACAAAAAATAATACATTTGAGGAGTGTGCTTCTTAGTTCAGTCAGATACGCTAGACCAAATGGACAGCTCCTGTCCAGAGGCAGGATGAGAAGGCAGAAGGGAAAGGAACTTGTTGAATGAACACAGGGAAACCAGGATATAAAGGGGAAGTCTGCTGTCACATTGCAGGGATTGCAAACAATGTCACAAAACAATATGTGTGAAAATTTTTGTATGAGAAATTAAATATATATATAACAGTGTAAAGTACAAATTAAAACTCTCCTTTCTCCACCAGCTCCTCTCCCAAATAACCACTGTTAAATACTTTCTTCAAAAACTCTTCTTTATATACTATCTTTTTTAATACAGATTAGATCACACAAAATATATTACAAAATATATTTTTAATCTCTCACCTAAGATACTGTGTGTGTTTACCAAAGTTTTTCTAATAATTAGAAGAAAGGGAGACAAACAGAAGAAAGCCGTCATACAGAGACATTATATTCACAGCCACCCTTTCTTGGTGAGCTATGTGGAGTTGAGATGAGGGTATGTGACTCAGCCCCACTCCGTATTCAAAGTTATTTTAGTGTAATAGCCAGATGTAAAAATGCTTGTATTCCTCTACATTGTTCAACATATTCACACATATCTACACAAAAAATCCGTTGCCCTCAAATGATTCTGACTCATAACAAACTTGGGTATTATTGATTAAACTGCTCCACAGGGTTGTCTTAGCTGTAATTTTTGTGGAGGATCCCTGGGTGGCACAAATAGTTAAGCGCCGGACTACTAACAAAAAGATTGGCAGTTCAAACCCACTCGGAAGACAGCCCTGGCGATCTACTTCTGAAAACCTTAAGGAGCAGTTCTACTCTGCACACGTGGGATCACGATGAGTTAGAATCAACAGATGACAACTTATACCACCACCACCAATCTTTATAACATCCACTTCTGAAGAGTGAAGGAACAGTTTAAAATTTTTTTTCTTAATAACAAAAAAGGAGGTATGTTTAAAATACACTTTCTCTTTATTTCTCTTCATGTATCTAAAATCAGTCATTACATTGAATGAAAAATATTAAAATAACTTAACTTTTATTTTAAATAAATTGGAATTCTAAATATCCTTCCATAACCTATGCTTGCAAAAACAAATAAGACCCCTCTAAATACATATATAATTACATGGAAAGGAAACTGGAAGAGTAAGTACCCAAATGTGAACAAATTTTACATCCGGTTAAAAAACAAAGGAAAATTAGAGAAAGCAAATAGATACATATTTTCATATTTCCTTCTAAAACCTCTAAAGTATTGCAATCTTGAACAATAAAAATGAATTTATATGATACTTTGTAAATTAAAATAAAAGTAGATCTCCATATTGCTTTGTTATTTAGAAGAATGTTAATTTTTTTAATATAATAAGTTAACACTAGAGCATTGATGGAGTGAGCACAGAGATTTTTGAGACCTTATGAAGCTTCCTTATTCTCAATTAAAACAAAAAAACCCCAAAAAACCAGCAGTTCAAGGTTGACAGTTCAGTGATTGGCATGGTGGACGTGCCTCAGTGACAAGCTCTTCTCCCACTGCTGGCTGTCCACTGCCCACTCACAAGAGTCATCTATCTGATTTCAGCAGGGATAGTAAATGAGAGCTTACTTCTCAAAAAAAGTAAAGTTTGCCTTGAAGAGAGTTAAACAGAAAAATATTCTAAAACTGTGCTTAACTTCTACCATTAGAACCTTAATTATTAAATTGACCAAGTCTGTCTCTGGCTTTGACAAAAGACACACTATCCAGCGTTCTCAATTTAGTGAAACCCAGAAACTAAGAGGTCCCCAAGGAACATGGTTTGGGTAGCATGAAAGTTCCACCCCGAGGCTACACTCTGCAGTGAATATATGACTCACTGACAGGGACAGTCTCCCTTGAACACTGGTCAAGGCAGAAAATGGATTATTTGTTTTGCTGCAACATACATTTATTTTCGGCTCTGGTTACACTATGGACTAAGCCTTATCTATGGAAAACAATCTGGTCAGATATGATGCCTCTCTGTTTAGATATAGTCTATGATTGTCTTAACTTTTCCCTGATTCCCTTTTCTCTATCACATTTAAAACAAGTTCACAGTGTTTCAATATTAGTTTTCCATGCATACTCATTGAGATTGTTTGGAAGTGCTGCATAGCTTCCAGAAATATCAAGAATTTCTCTCCCAGCTACATCCTGTGGCTTCTGGACTGCCTACTACATCAAAAGAAATGCCATCCATAGTGTCTCAGAGCTCTTTAAATGCCAAAGATGAGGATGGCCTGTTCTTGAAGATCCATAATCATGAAGTACCATTACCTTTAGGCAATTAAGGGACAGCCCCAGGCATAGAGATGTGATTATAATTAACAGTAATTTCCAAATAGGTAAAAAACGAGTTGTTAATAATTAGGTCAGGAAGAAACCTGATAGAACATACAGAGGAAAATCTCCCAAAAGCTGTAGCATTTGCCATGGAAATGGAATATGTTCTTGGAACTGAAGAGAGGTAGAATGGTTTGGTAGAAGGAGGACTGGAGTCAGAGAGTGGTGGGTCTGCACCTTAGTCACACAGCATTCAGCTCAGAGACTTTAATGGGTTACACTGAGATTCGCCTCACAACAACAAAATTCATTTAAAGGAGTTATTATGAAGAAAAAGTTAAACAATGCAAGTAGAAGTTCCTGGCACATGAAAGGTATTCAGAGAGAGAGAGATTAATTTTCACATGTTTCTGAAATTAGCTGCTTAGAAAAGGAAAATCGGAATGGTCTCAAATTAGTAGCCTAATCTCCTAGCTTAAGAAACTAGGAAAGGAAGAGCAAACTAAACCCAAAAAAAGCAGAAGGAAGGAAACAGAAATTAGATCAGAAATTAGTGAAACAGAGAATAGAAAAACAATAGAGAAAACTAGTAAAACCAAAACATGGTTCTTAGGAAAGATGAACAAAATCTGCAAACATTTAGCTAGATAGATCAAAAAACAAAAACAAAACAACCAGAAAGATAGAGAACATTAAAATTACTGGAGTCAGAAATGAAAACGAGGATATCACTATCAATCTTACGTAAACTGGATTATAAGGGAATACTATTATTTTTTCCTAAATTTTAATCCTCTTTGTTCAGTTCTGCTTTGAGTCATTTGAGTTTACAAATATATGCTCTTGGAATCTGGAGATTTATATTTCCAACCTAGGATATTCTGGAAAATTAATTTAATAGTATTTTAATATGGCTATTAATATGAATTATTTTAGTAATAACCATTTGTCTTTTGGAGCCCTGGTGATGCAGTGGTTAAGTGCTTATCTGCTAACCAAAAGTTTGGCAGTTTGAATTCACCAGCAGCTCCTTGGAAACCCTGTGGGACAGTTCTACTCTTTCCTACAGGGTCACTATGAGTCAGAATGGACTCAATGGCAATGTATATTTGTCTTTTGTTATTCAATGTATTCGGCAAGACATGAGGTGACCATGGAGGCATAGACTTTTACTACTTTGCTATAAACCACCTTACTCAGGCTCTGTTTCTTTTATTCCTGAAGTGATTAGGCCACACAAAAGAAAATATTCAATAAATTCTTGTTGATCTAACTTGAGAAAAAAAGAGGAAAAAGCTCACCTACATCTAGTATTTGTTAATTAGTTCATATTTTTAGCCCTGGAATCTGACAGCACTGCTGAATTTGAAAAAAAATACCAACAACACCTTCAGTTGTATTTAACAGTAGGGGTAGTCCACACTCAATTAGGAAAAAATTTAAAATAACAAGAACAATAATACTGATTATTTACAGATGCAGAGAACATATTTTATATAGCTATTGATCATTCATATTTTCTTCTTAGTTAGCACTCATAGGACATTTTTTCTTAGAGTTTTATTATTTCTTCATGATTCATTGAAAGCATGTTCCTTCCCAATCAAATCAAAGTCTTCTCTAAACCAACATTCTTTCCAGAAATTAACTCTAGTAGGCTCTCTACCTATTAGCTATGTTGTGTTGGACATTTGATGTTTTATTCGTTTTTTGTTTTTTTCAGCTGTAAAATTATTCTAATTGTTATCATGAGTATGAAATAATGCTTTAAAATATTTAGTATATTGGGGAAAAAAAACTATCTAGCTGGTTCCCAACTTTGATAAAGGGATATGAACATTAGTCATCAGGAAATAAAAATATTGCTGGAGATATTTGAGCCACTGTTTCAAAGTACTTGTGATCCAGAAATTGCGGAAAAACAAACAAACAAAAATAGATACCTAGGATGAGAGAAAAAGAGAAGAAGGAGAGCAAGAAGAAAAAAGAACAAAAATCTATTGCCCTGATTCAGACGATTTTTAGATTTTTAAAAGATTTTTACATAGCAAATATCAGAAGTTTAGAGACAAAGTTCATATTTTTTGTATTGTGTCGGTAAGAAATCTAGTTAGTTTGTATATGTCATTTTTTCTGATATCTCCAAAGAAAGTCTTCTTCCAATGATTATTATGGGAAACAATGTATTTCAAAAATCAGTGCATCTCAGGCTTAGGCAGATGAGACTGAGTGGAAATAAATTCCAGTGAAGATATTGGAAATGCTAATTCTGAAAATGTGTAGTCAGATTCTTGGGTCCCAAGGACCTTCTTATTTGTAACACAAAATTCTTTTTTCAAGGAACGTGACAGATAGCTCCTCTCCAGAATTCACCAGAGACTTTGGTTCATTTTAATGCAGGCAGAGATTTCTAATTTCAGTTTCAATGGAGCCATGAGTCTTGCTTTGAATCAGAATTTTAACACCAGAGGATGTATTCCATGGACCTACCCCCTGGTGGCACGATGGTTAAGAGCTTCACTATTAACTGAAAAGTCAATGGTGCAAACCCACCAGTTGCCTGCTGGGAGAAAAGACCTAGCAATCTGCCCCCATAAAGGTTTAAGCCTATAAAACCCTTTGCGGCAGTTCCACTCTGTCCTACCGGGTCACTATGAGTCGAAATAGACCCAATGGTACACAACTACAATTCATGTCTGGCAAAAAAGTGTTCCAAACACATTTTAGAGAGCTCTGTACAAGACTAAACTTCAGGATTCCCTAAGTCTAAAGTACACCTCAGGCTTTTTGAGTAAATCATTACAAGTTAATTCTGTGATTTTGCCAAGAGTAGTGTTAATATGTCTAGTCTTTGCTGATTTATTTATTTATTAAAGAAAAATAATTGTTTCGTGATTCACAACCCATAAAATAACCTTAGACAAGGTACTACACATTGCTTCAGCATTTAAAATTTATGTATAGGAACTATTTTTTCTACCATATATCAGGTAAACAATAAAATGTCCTTTTGAAAAAAAAATTAGTGTACTTTAGGTAAATAGTATTGGATTGATCACAATTCTTGTTCATAAAATACATGCTCATCATTTTTTATTGTCCTTCGTGTGTTGTCATATTCATTGATTTTTGTTATTCAGTAATGAAATTAGACCTATGAAAAAGTGACCCAGTACAATAACAAAAAAATTGATGATAAAATATACCTGTTTATGTGCTCATCATTATGCTTACCCTTAGTCTCCCCTCATCTGGGATTATCTACATCTTCCATCTTGTCTTTTCCATTCCCTACATAGTTTTATCATTATATAAAACACTATTATTTTCTCATTGCCCTTCATTTTATAAAAATTTATTTAGAGTGAATTCATTTTGGGTGTCTTTACTTCATTACCATATCTTCAATATTCATCTTATCATTTGACATAGCTGTACTTCATTTGTTGTGATTCTAAATAATATTCCATTATGTGAATATACCATAGTTGATTCATAATGTATTCATACATAGTCCTATCAGTGGACATGTAGATAAATTTCTTTTCATATACGTATACAAAAGTTCATCTTGGGTAGGTTCATAAGGTGGAATTGTTGGGTCACAGAATGTGTAAATGTTGAACTTAACAAGAGAAGGCCAGACGGTTTTTCAGAGTGATTATACCAGAATACACTTCCATCAGCAATGTATAAGAAATCCTCTGGATTCATATACCATTCACTCAGAAAATCTAATTCAATGTCCTTATTTTCAGATGAAGGTCCCCAGTTCATGCAAACAGCTTGCATTCAACTGCTAACCTAAAGGCTGGTGGTTTAAACCCACCAGCAGTCCACAGGAGAAAAGGTCTGGCAATTGCTTAAGTAAAGATTATAGGAAAAACAAACAAACAAACAAAACCTCTATGGAGCATTTCTACTCTGTCACACATAGGGAAGCCATGAGTAGGAATTAACTTCACTGCAACTAACAACAACAATCTTCAGATAAGTTTAAAAGAAACTGGACTAAATGGAAGAAGTAAACCAGTCTGCAGGGTCTGAATTTATTATTCTTGAACTTTGTGATTCACGGGAGCTCCAGGCCTTCTTCCTAGACATATCTTTTTCACTTTATTTGATCACCATTTGAGGCAACATCTTCATTGTGCTCTTAATCATTGCTGACCTCCATCTCCACTCCCCCATGTACTTCCTCTTGGCCAATCTCTCCTTCATTGACTTTTGCCTTTCCTCAGCCAGTATCTCTAAAATGATCACAGACTTTCTTAAGGAAAAAACGACCATCTCCTTTGGAGGTTGCATGTGCCAGATTTTCTTTGGACATTTGTTTGGAGGTGGTGAGACCGTGCTGCTTGTGTCGATGGCCTATGACCATTAAGTGGCCATCTGCAAACCACTCCATTACTCCAGCATCATAAACAGACAAATGTGCATTGGTTTAGTGATGACATCATGGATCATTGGCTTTTTGCAGTCAATAAGTCAATTAGCTATGTTGGTAAAGCTACCTTTCTGTGGACCTAGAGAATTGGACAGCTTTTTCTGTGATATTCCATTGGTGATGAAGCTGGCTTGTGTGGACACCTGTATTCTGGAAATGTTGATAAATGCTGACAGTGGAGTACTGGCGACCATCTGCTTCATCCTTTTTCTGATCTCTTACTTGTATATTCTGCGTACTGTCTGCCTTGTCTCTAAAGATGGGGCATCCAAGGCTCTCTCCACCCGCACTGCCCACATCACGGTGGTGGTGTTATTCTTTAGGCCCTGCATCTTCATCTATCTGTGGCCACTCAGCATCTCCTGAATCCAGTTATTTATACTCTAAGAAACAAAGAGATTAAAAATGCTTTGAAAAGACTATGACAACATACAGAATTCAGTGGGTATTTCAGGGTCTCACATTACCAGAATGCTTACTGTAAGTCCCATAAATTAGTCACACCTGTATTGTTACTCTGAACTAAGAAGCATTTTCCAATTCACATATGGAAAACGTGTATATCCAGACGTATGGTTTGTGTCAATTCCATTCTATTCCACAATCAATTATAGATGCATGAATACAAAATGATTTCCTGTCTAGGAAATTTAGTCAGCCTTTAAAATTATGATTTGGTTTGTGCTAATAAAAAAAAAAAAAAGATTTGAAATAAATAACAATATTCATGACACTGTTGCTACAGCAACCACCACATCTTGAAATATTTTATTACTATAAGGATTTCTTTGAGCTAAGCATATCACATACATCTTCTCTTTTATTATTTTAATATGCTAGTAAACTTAAAATTGCTATTTTACTTATATAAATGGATGAAATGGTCTTTCAATTTTTTTAGCACTCTTTGTGTTTGGTCATTTGTGAAATAGTGTAATTTTCTGTAGAACATAAACGTTAAAAACAAAAATGAATGTATTAACAACTTTGGACAGTTTCCTTCTCTTTCTATTAGAAAATGGGCAAATAGTTTCATTATAGCAGATAAAAGTAGGACAAGAAGTGTGATGAAGGTAAGGCAAAAAAGTCTAATTTTAAAGGAATAAAATGCCCGTTAATTCACTGCTGTGCTCAGATGAACTGCAAGGCACTAGGTTATGTGAAAACTTTATGATTTTTTTCTTTATTACACATAAGAAAATGTTCCCCTTCTTAGGAACTGATCCTATTCTATGCCTCAAAAGGAGTCCATAGGTGGTGTAAACGGATAAGTGCTTGGCTATAATGAAAATGTTGTTGGATTGAATCCTCCAATAGAAGCCTCAGAAAAGTGCCGGTGATCTACTTCCAAAAGATCACAGCCATTGAAAACCCTATGAAGGACAGTTCTCTGATGCACATGGGGTTGCCATGATTCTTAATCAAATCAATGGCAACTTTTTTTAATGTCTCGAAAAGGTACATGACGATCCCTTATCTGAAATCTATAGAGTCAAGTTTGCTTCAAATTTCACAAGTTCTAAAAAAAGATAATAGGTTCTGTGTATTTTGTAACCCTTCTAATAGAGTCTGAAGCATAAGCCCTTAATTAAAATTGTTACTATCCCTCAGTAAAATATATAATATTCACACCTGAATGCAATAATAATAGCCACAAGTAGCTTCCCATCAGTTCAGGTCATGTTAGGTAGTGCAACCATAGTAAGTTACAAATATAAATAAACATAGTTTATTTTTCAGGGCTGTTTGAATTTTTGAACTGTGAAAATGTATAATATTAAATTAAACATGCATGGGAGCATGTGAAGAAAAGTTTCAATTTTAGATTGTAGTTGTTGATAGGTCTACCGTAGTTGGGACTAGGATGTGCTCTCTGCCTTGTGTGGACCTTGGGATGTTAAATGGACTACATAGCCCTGAAGTAATCTATACTCTGGGCCACACAAAGAAAAGTGTTGAATAAAGCTGAACTACTGCATCTTTACAATATCTGAATTTCTGTTACTTTCATAAACCTAGGACAGCTACTATTTTCTAGAATTAGGATTCTGATATTTATCCTACAAAAAAGAAAGTTATTGTGTTTATGACATTAATGAAACAATAAATCTACCCACTGTGAACAAATAAATATGAGAGTCCCAAGTGAATGCAGATAAGAACAGTCTGAGCAAATATTCAGGACATAAGCTAAAAAATATATTCACACCCATCATAGTCAAGTAAATTTGTAAATCTCAAGATGTGGAATTAGTAATCTACAGGTAATCTAGGCCAGTGAATCCCAGACTTTTTGGCTTCAGGAACCCTTTACACTCTTAGAAATTAATGGGGACACAAACGATCTTCTGTTTATGTTGGTTATACCTATAAATATTTATAAATTTAGAAATTAAAACTGAAAAAATATATACTATTTATTCATTAACTTATTTAAAAATAGCAATCATAAATGCATTGCATGTAAATATAAAAAAGTACCATTTTTTGAAAAAATTACATTTTCCAGAGGAAAATAAAGAATGAAGCGAGAAGAATGACATTGTTTTACATTTTTGTGATTTTCTTTAACATACAGCTTAATAGAAGCAATTGATTTCTCTTATCTACCTCTGCATTCTGCTGTTGTATGTTGCTCTGATGGAAGTATATGAAGACCTTTGGACTTACATAGTTATGCAGGTGGACAAAGGAGAAGTATTTTTATTTTGGTGCAAAAGAAATGGTGAATAAAACTGAAGGTGTGCTTTAGCACAAACCAAGGCAGTGTAGGACCAAGCTGTATTGGTTTTCAAGGTTTTCCTTATCACCACGCACTCACAGTAAAAAAGAACAAAAGAAAACAAGAAACTTTTTTTTAAAAATCATTTATACAAATAACTATAGCACCAAACCATATTTTTGCAGTTATTGCCATTGTGATTTTTGTCTAAAACAGTTAATAATCTTTTATATTTATTATTTCTGGTGATTTAATTCCCTTCTTACTGATGACTGGAATAAATATTTTTTAGCCTCATTAAATTTCCCCTGGGTTAGAGGCAGGGTCAAGATGGTGGAGTAGTCAAATGGCTTCCTATATCCCTCTTACAACAAAGACCTGGAAAAACAAGTGATTTGATTGTATATGAATATCTAGGAGCCTTGAACAAGGCAAAGTTGAGGAATTGGACTGAGTGGCTGGGGAGAGAAGGAGACGGCTCTGAAGAAGCGACAAGTGCCAGACCAGACTCAGCTAGAGCCACAGTTCTTCAGCCCTGACTGGCTCCGAGGTACACAGTGAAGCAGGGAAACAGCTACTTGCATGCACTTGGGAGACAGTTTCCACATCGAGAGAGATCTGGCAGTAGAGACTCTGCTCTGACACTCCAAACCAGTGAAAAGCAGCTCCCAAGTGGCTAAAGATAAGTACATGCATGCAGCCTTTAATAGGGATTAAAAAAAAAAAAAAAAGCCCATTTGGGAAAAACCTCTCTCCCCTTTACCTCCTCCCTCCCCGTTCTGCACCAGTCCAGCCTTCTGAAGTCTCTGAGTCCCCTGGGCTGGAAGTAGATCCCAAAAGTCACCCTGACCCATTCTCCTGGCATTGGATCAGGGAACAAGTAAGCTACTGGCTCCCCTAAGCCAGGAACACAGGGTCGACACAGCTCCTTTTCTAGGCACAGGCATAAGTGGTCTGCAGACTTCGAGTGCCTTCCAACCCTGTATAGACTTGTGTGGACCCATCTCAACAGCGTAAGCCCTCATTACCACAGTACAACAGGGTAAACACCTGAAGTCTAACTGCAACTATTTCAGCTGTTAAGTGGCAGATTTGTGACCCTCGACACAGCCCTGCTCTTTGAGCAGGCATATTTACCAATCCACATCAGGGGCTTGAGGACTCGTGGCTCCACCTACTCCACCTAGTCACCTGTTACAGGAGTCCAAGAGTAAGTGGTGCCCTCGAGTCTTTACAGCCAACAAGTGGGGTGCTCTTAGTCCGGCTGCAAAACTCACCTACTTACTCGCCATAGGGAATAGCGACACCCTTTCCTTTCAAACTCTCAGGGGCAGCCATCAACCCTCTGCCTGGCTCAGCACATGATCCCCCACTGCAGCCAGATGCCTGTGCCTAAACAAATCTGCCATGCCTCTCTAAGACTGTAGGTGAGAGCCTGCACTACACACTTGGTGACTGACTGCCTGGGTACCTGAGCTGAACTCATATAGGAAAATTTAATGGACTCCTGTGTGCACGTACTTAGTTAAAGAACTAACTACCTGGTGACAGGATGTTAGAGCTTCAAGGGGGCCAATAATCAAACTAGCACACAGAAGCAGCCTATTTGGGCATAACAAAACAAAATAAAACAAGAAGCTAGGACTCACTAAACAAATATAAAATAAAATTATAATAACTTATTGATGGCTCGGAGACAACAGTCAATAACAAATCACACAAAGAGGCAGTCCATGATGGCTTCAGCAAGCTCCTAAAATAAAGAATCAATAAATTCTCTGGAGGGAGAAAATTTCCTGGAATTACCAGAGGCAGAATACAAAAGATTAATACACAGAACTCTTCTAGAAATTAAAAAGAAAATTCTACAAAATGTAGAAACTGCCAAAGAACTCACAGACAAATTAGTAGCGGAACATAAAAAAGTTATTCAAGAACATAATGACAAATTTAATAGGCTGCAAGGATCCATAGAGGGACAGTAATCAGAAATCCAGAAGATTAACAATAAAATTTCAGAATTAGACAGCTCAATAGAAAGTCATAGGAGCAGAACTGAGGCAGTAAAAGTTAGAATTAGTGACACTGATGATAAAGCACTTGATGCCAATTTATTTGAGGAAAAATCAGATAAAAGAATTAAAAAGAATGAAGAAACTCTAAGAGTTTTGTGGGACTCTATAACAAGAGAAATAACCTATGAGTGATTGGAGTACAAGAGCAGGGGATAACAGAAAATATAGAAAAAATTGTTGAAGATTTGTTGGCAGAAAACTTCCATCATATCATGAAAGATGAGAAGATATCTATCCAAGATGCTCATTGAACCCCACATAAGGAAGATCCCAAAAGAAAGTCACCAATACATAGTATAATCAAACTTACCAAAATCAAAGAGAGAATTTTAAGAGCAGGTAGGGATAAAAGAAAAGTCATCTACAAAGGACAGTCAATTAGAATAAGCTCAGACTACTCAGCAGAAACCATGCAGGCAAGAAGACAATGGGATGACATACATAAAGCCTTGAAGGAAAACAGCTGCCAGCCAAGAATTATATATTCAGCAAAACGGTCTCTGAAATATGATGGCGAAATTAAGGCATTTCCAGACAAACAGAAGTTTAGGGAATTTGCAAAAACCAAACCAAAATTACAAGAAACACAAAAGAAAGTCCTCTGGTTAGATAATCAGTAACATCAGATAACAACACAAGACTAGAACACAGGACAAAGCAACCAGATATTGACTCAGATAGGAAAGTTAAAAATACATCAAAACTAAAACATTGAAATTAGGGAAATAGAGATATCAATATGTAAAAAAGGACATTAAAACAAAAAAGAAGGACTTAAAAAATGCAGACAGATTTTTCATATAGAGGGGAAGTCAAGATGATGATATAAAGAAATAAAAGACGGGCATAAACTTAGAAAAATAGGGGGAAATATTAAGGTAACCACAAAGGAATCTAACAATCCTACAAATCAAAATTAAAAAGTAGAAAAATATAAAGACTCAGCAAACACAAAATCTACAACAATGAAAAAGATGAAAAAAAATACATAAAGAAAAAAGACTCAGCAAAGAAAAGGGGAACAAAGAAACTTTGAACAACACACAAAAAGAGACATCAGGATGACAGCACTAAACTCATACCTATCAATAATTATGCTGAATGTAAACGGACTTAATGCACTAATAAAGAGACAGAGCATGGCAGATTGGATAAAAAAGCATAGTCTGTCTATATGCTGCCTACAAGAGATGCACCTTAGACTGAGAGACACAAACAGGCTAAAACTCAAAGGATGGAAAAAATATATCAAGCATAAATAAAACAAAAGACAAGAACCGCATGATCTTATCAATCAATGCAGAAAAGACATTCAACAGAGTCCAACACCCATTCATGATAAAAACTCTCAACAAAATAGGAATAGAAGGGAGATTCCTCAGTATAATTAAGGGCACTTATACAAAGCCAACAGCCAACATCATCCTAAATAGAGAGACTTTAAAAGCATTCCCCTCAAGAACAGGAACCAGACAAGGATGCCCTCTATCACCACTCTTATCCAACACTGTACTGGAGGTCCTAGCCAGAGTAATTAGGCTATAAAAAGAAATAAAAGGCATCCAAATTGGCAGATGATATAATCTTATACACAGAAAACCCCAAAGAATCCACAAGAAAACTACTGGAACTAATAGATTTCAGTAAAGTTTCAAGATATAAGATGAACATACAAAAATAGTTGGATTCTTTTATACCAACAAAGAGAACCTTGAAGAGGAAATCACCAAATCAATACCATTTACAATAGCCCCAAAGAAGATAAAATACTTAGGAATAAACCTAACCAGAGATGTAAAAGATATATACAGAGAAAATAACAAGACACTACTGCAAGAAACTAAAAGAGAACAGCATAAGTGGTAAAACATACCTTGCTCATGGGTAGGTAGGCTTATCATAGTGAAAATGTCATTTCTACCCAAAGCAATCTACAGATACAATGCAATCCCAATGCAAATTCCACTGGCATTTTTTAATGACTTGGAGAAACAAAACGCCAACTTCATATGGAAAGGGAAGAGTCCCCAAATAAATAAAGCATTACTCAAAAAGAATAACAAAGTATCACCAACTTCATATGGAAAGGGAAGAGGGCCCAAATAAAGCATTACTCAAAAAGAGTAACAAAGTGGGAGGCCTTACGCTACCTGATTTTAGGACCTATTATACTGCCATGGTAGTCAAAACAGGCTAGTATTGGCACAACAACAGATACATAGACCAATGGAACGGATTTGAGAATCCAGATGAAAGCTCATCCACCTATGAGCAGCTGATATTTGACAAAGGCCCAAAGTCCATTAATTGGGGAAAAGACAGTCTCTTTAAGAAATGGTGCTGGCACAACTGGATATCCATCTGCAAAAAACTGAAACAAGACTGATACCTCACACCATGCACAAAAAAAACTCAAAATGAATCAAAACCTTAAATATAAAATCGAAAATGATAAAGATCATGGAAGAAAAAATAGGGACAATGCTAGAAGCCCTAATACATGGCATAAACACAATACGAACCGTAAGGAACAAGCACCAGAAGAGAGTCTAGATGAAAGGGAGCTACTAAAAATCAAACACTTAGCTTCATCAAAAGATTCACCAAAAGAGTAAAAAGGCAACCTAGAGACTGGGAAAAAAAATTTGGCTGCGACAAATTCGATCAGCGTCTAACTCTAAAATCTACAAGATACTGCAAAACCTCAACCACAAAAAGACAACCCAATGAAACAATTGGGCAAAGGATATGAACAGGCAGTTCACCAAAGAAGATATTCAGGCAGCTAACAGACACATGAAGAAGTGCTCACGATCATTAGCCATCCGAAAAATACAGATCAAAACTACAATGAGATAGCATCTCACCCCAACAGGGCTGGCGAAGTGTCTGTTCATATCCTTTGCCTATAATTTAATTGGGTTATTTGTCTTTTTGTTGTTGAGATTTTGCAGTATCTTGTAGATTTCAGAGATTAGTCGCTGATCGGATTTGTCGTAGCCAAAATTTCTTTCCCAGTCTCTAGGTTGTCTTTTGACTCTTTCGGTGAAGTCTTTTTTTTGTTTGTTTGTTTTTATTGAACTTCAGGTGAAGGTTTACAGAACAAATAGTTTCTCATTAAACGGTACTACACATATTCTTTTATGAGATTAGTTAACAACCCCATGACACGTCAACCCTCTCCCTTCTCGACTTTTTTTTCTTTAGTGAAAATATACATAGCCAAAGATACACCATTTCAAAAATATCTACATGCACAGTTCAGTGACTTCAAGTATGCTCTTCCAGTTTTGCTGCTATTCTCACTTTAGATGAATGTTTACAGAAGAAAATAGTTCCTCATTAAACTGTTAGTACACATGTTGCCTTATGTCTATGGTTAACAACCCCACTACATGTCAACACTGTCCTTACCCAACCTTGGGTTCCCTATCACCAGCTTTCCTGTCCCCTTCTGCCTTCTGGTCCTTCTCCCTAGACTACTGTGCCTCATTAGTCCCATTTGGTTTTATGGGGCTGTCCAATACCTAGCTGAACAGAGAACCTTGGAAGTAACTTCACCATTGAGCTAAAAGGATGTCTGGGGACCATACTCTCGGAGTTTCTCCAGTCTCCTTTAGGCCAGTAAATCTGGGTTTTTTTGTGTGAGTTAGAATTTTGTTCTACCTCCTTCTCCAGCTCTGTCCAGAACCCTTTGTTGTGATCCTGGTCAGAGAAGTCAGTGGTAGTAGCTGGGCACCCTAGCTGTACTGGACTCAGTCTGGTGGAGGCCTTGGTAGCTGTGGTCCATTAGTCCTTTGGACTAATCTTTTTCTTGTACCCTGTTCTGAGACTAGTGGATTATCTTAGATGGCTGCTCACAGGCTTTTAAGACCCCACACAACTCATCAAAGTAGAATGTAGAACATTGTCTTTATAAACTGTGTTATGCCAATTGAGCTAGATGTTTCCCAAGACTATGGTCCCCACAGCCCTCCGCCCAGCAACTCAGTCCCTCAGGGAGTTTGGATGTGTCTATGGAGGTTCCATGATCTTTCCTTGAACAAGTTGTGCTGGTTTCCCCAGTATTGTGTACTCTCTCACCCTTCACCAAAGTTACCACTTATCTGTTGTGTATTTAGTATCCCTCCCCCAACCCTCCCATCCCTGGTAACCAACAAAGATTGTTCCTTTTTGTGTAAACTTTTTCATGGGTTTTTACAATAGAGGTCTCATACAATATTTGTCCTTTTGTGATTGACTTATTTCACTCAGCATGATGTCCTCCAGTTTCATCCATGTTATGAGATGCTTCACAGATTCATCGTTGTTCTTTATCTTTGTATAGTGCTCCATTGTGTGTATGTACCATAGTTTGTTTATCCATTCATCTGTTGATGGGCCTCTAGGGTGTCTCCATGTTTTTGCTGTTGTGAACAATGCTACCATGAATATAAGGTGTGCATATGTCTATTAGAGCAATGGCTCTTATTTCTCTAGGATATATTCCTAGAAGTGAGATTGCTGGATCGTATGGTAT
>NW_004443971.1:889566-902884 GCF_000243295.1 Trichechus manatus latirostris
AAGAATGATGTTGGTTGTTGGTTTTGCATAGATGCCCTTTATTATGTTGAGAAATTTCCCTTCTATACCTATTTTATTGAGAGTTTTTATCAGGAATGTGTGTTGGACTTTGTCCAATGCCTTTTCTGCGTCAGTTGAGATGATCATGTGACTCTTTTCTTTCCTTTTATTTATGTGGTGGATTACATTGATTGATTTTCTAATGCTGAACCATTCTTGCATATGTGGAATGAGTCCTACTTGATTGTGGTGTATTGTTTTTGTTTTTGTTTTTGTTTTTTGATAGGATGCTGAATTCTATTGGCTAGAATGTTGTTGAGAATTTTTGCATCTATATTCATGAGAGATATTGGTCTGTAATTTTCTTTTTTTGTGGTGTCTTTGCCCAGTTTTGGTGTCAGTGTTATGCTGGCTTCATACAATGAATTTGGAAGTGTTGCTTCCTTTTCTATGCCCTGAAATTGCTTGAGTAATATTGGTACAATCTCTTCTGTGAATGTTTTGTAGAATTCTCCAGTGAAGCCATCGAGGTCAGGGCTTTTTTTGTTGTTGTTGGGAGTTTTTCTTTTTTCTTTTTTTAAATTACCTTTTCAATCTCTTCTCTTGTTATGGGTCTGTTCAGATTTTCAACATCACTTTGTTGTAGTTTGGGTAGTTAGCGTGTTTCTAGAAATTTATCCATTTCCTCTAGGTTTTCAAATTTGTTGGAGTATAGTTTTTTGTAATATTCTGTTATGATCGTTTTTATTAGTTGGGTCTATTGTCATGTTGCCCATTTCATTTCTTATTTGGGTTATTTGTGTCCTCTCCTGTTTTTCTTTGTCAGTCTGGCCAGTAGTTTGTCGATTTTGTTGATTCTTTCAAAGAACCATTATTTGGTTTTGTTGATTCTTTCTATTGTTTTTCTGTTCTCTATTTCAATTATTTGTGCTCTGATCTTTATTATTTCCTTTCTTCCAGTGGCTGTGCGTTTTTTTTGCTGTTCTCTTCCGATTTGTTTGAGTTGTGTCATTAATGGTTTGATTTTGTCCCTTTCTTCTTTTTTGATATGTGCATCTATTGCTATAAATTGTCCTCTGTAGCCTGCTTTTGCTTTGTCCCAAAGGTTTTGGTATGATATGATTTCATTCTCATTTGATTCTAGGAATTTTTTTATTCCATTTCTGATTTCTTCTATTATGCAGTGATGTGTAAGCAGGGTATTATTCAGTTTCTATGTAACAGATTTTTTTCCTTGCTCTTTCTGTTGTTAATTTCTACCTTGACAGCATTGTGGTAAGAGAAGATACTTTGAATTATCTCAGCATTTTGGATCTTGTTGAGAATTGCTCAGTGGCCTAAGATATGGTCTATTCTGGAGAAGGTTCCATGTGCATTAGAAAAGAATGTGTACTTTGCTGCTGTTGGATGGACTGTTTTATATATGTCTATGAGGTCAAGTTGGCTGATTGTGCCCTTTAGGTCTTCTCTATCTTTACTGAGTTTCTTTTTAGTTGTTCTGTCCTTTACTGAGAGTGGTGTGTTGAAGTTTCCTACTATTATTGTGTAACTGTCAGTTTCTCTTTTCAATGTTGTTAGAGTTTGTTTTATGTATTTTGGAGCCCTGTCATTGAGTGCGTAGAAGTTTACTGTGGTTATGTCTTCATGAAGCACTGTCCCCTTGATCATTATATAGTTTCTTTGTTTGTCTTTTAAGGTGGATTTTGATTTAAAGTCTATTTTATCTGAAATTAGTATTGCTGCTTCTCCTCTTTTTTGGTAGTTGTTAGCTTCATATATTTTTTCCAACCTTTGAGTTTTAATAAATGCACATCTTTTTTTCTAAGGTGTGTCTCTTGTAGACAGCATATTGATGGATCCTATTTTCTTATTGATTCTGTCACTCTCCTTCTCTTTATGAGTGCATTGAGTCCATTTGCATTTGGTGTAATTATTGATAGATGTTAGTTTGTTGCTGTAATTTTGTAGTGCTTTTTTTTTTGTGGCGCTGATGTTTTCTTTGTTCTTACTCTCCTGTGCTGAATTTACTTTTGTTTGTGGATTTTTTTTTAAATTTCTTGTAGTTTTGTAGGTTTTGTTCTTGCTGAGAGTTTACTTTTTCCTCTTTATTTTTATGAGTATGTTTGTTAACTTTCTTTGTGGTTACCATGAAATTTACCCTTATCTTTCTAAGTTTGAAGCTGTCTATTATTACTTGATATCGCCTTGCCTTCCTCTCCATGAGAAGGTTCTGTACCTGCACTGTTTGTTCCCTTTTTTATTGTTCTGATGTTGTTGTCATTTACTGATTAACTGCTCCAATTCCCTATTATATTTCTTTTGGTTTTGGATAGTCCTTGAGAGTTCATTTCCTAGAATTGTATCTGGCTGGTAATGTCCTGCGTCCTAGATTCCACCTGTGAGCTGAACTTGTTTGTTCTCAGATTGAAGAACTCCCTTTAATAATTCTTGTAAGTTTGGTTTGGTTTTTACATATTCTCTTAATTTCTGTTTATCTGCAAATGTCCTAATTTCACCACCATATTTGAACGAGAGTTTTGCAGGATATATTATTCTTGGCTGGCAATTTTTTTTCTTTCAAGGTTTTATGTATGTCATCTTGCTTGCATGGTTTCAGCTGAATAATCTGAGCTTAGTCTTATTGTTTCTCCTCTGTATGTGACTTTTTGTTTTTCACTGGCTTCTCCCATGATTCTTTGTTTGTCTTTGGTTTTGGAGAGTGTGATATGCCTTGGTGATTTTTTGGGGGGTCTATCCTATATGGGGTTCTTTGATCTTCTTGGATGCCAGCTTTTCATCTTTTATGATATTGGGGAAGTTTTCTGTCGGCAGTTCTTTAATGATCCTCTCTGTGTTTTCTGTCCCTCCCCCCCCCATTCTGGAACTCTGATCACTCATAAATTTTTGCTTTTGATTGTATCCCACATAACTCTCAGGATTGCTTCATTTTTCTTTGTTTTTTTTTGTTTTTTTCTGAGTTTTCCTCAAACACATTTGTATCCAAGTGTTTGTCTTCATTTCCTCTGATCTTGTCTTCCACTGTTTCACATCTGCTCTTCAGCCCTTCTATGACACTGTCCATTTCTGAAATCTTGTTGTTTATCTTTTGAATTTCTAATTGTTGTTTATGTATAATTTCTTCTTATGAATTTCTTTTGGTTTTGTTCTTGCATTATTTTCCTGAATTCTTCCAATATTTTGTCTGTATTTTCCATGAATTTGTCTATTTTTTCCTCATTTTTATCTGTTTTTTGCTTAAATTCTTGGATAATTCTGAGTATTAGATATTTGAATTCCCTATCAGGTAATTCTAGTGCCTTTTCTTCCACTGGAAAGTCACCCCATGTTTTATTTTGGACACCTACTGGAGCCATCCTGTCCTGTTTTTTTAAATGTTTTGGCATTTTCTGCTGTCTTAGGGGCATTCAGTAGTTATTTTTCTTGTTTATTGATTGTAGATTTGTTTGTTTTGTCCTTTTTTATTTGGCTATGTCTGAGCAGGCGGGCTGTGTGTTCTTTGTTTGTTTGTCTGTTGGCGTGATACTTTTCACCTCCTTCTCCAATTGGCAGGGTTAGTCGCTCAGATATGGTACAGCAGGGAATGTCTAGCTGAAGAGAAGTTACTGGGATGGATTGTTTGTGGCACTTACCACAACCACCAGACCTGGTTGATAAAATCAGTGCAGGGCAGGTTCCGGTAGGCCGTGTCTCTGCTGCTTGGTGGTGTGATGTTAAGTACAAGGTGCATGTAGGCAGGATGGAGGGGGAAGATTGTTGTGTGTAGAGCTAAGATGAGTATGGGAGAGAGGAGAGAGGAACAGGAGCCAAAAATTTACAAACAGAAAAGAGTGCTGGGGAGCTTTCTGTTGGAGTGGAGAGATGAGAGACTATGAAATGGAGAAAAACAAAAAGGGGAAGAAGAAGAAAAAAAAGAATGAATAAATAAAAATCAGAAAGGAAAAAGAATAGCAAAGCTCCCAGGGATCCCACCAGTGCAGTTATGAGGTCTGAGGAAGTTGTTTCTAGGTGTTGCAGTACAGCCGGCTAGAAGTTGTAGAGGTATTCAGCAGCAGGTATTCAGGGAACAGGAATAGAAGGAAGGGAAAAAGGGAAAAGAAAACAAAACAAATTAAAACAACAACAACAACAAGAAAAGCCCTTAAAAAAAAACAGGAAAAAAAAACACACATGAAAAGAGATGCCCTCAGGGATCTGTCTGCACGTCTGCATAAGCCGAGGGGTAGGTCCCAAGCTGTGCAACATCGCCAGGCCAGAAAGGGCTCCCACTCAAGAAAGGAAAAGAAAACAAACAATTCAAAACAAACAAACAAAACCTCCGGGATCCCACCAGTGTGGCAGCCCAGACCAGGAAGCAGTTCTATACTCACATGGAGCTGTGCAGCCTCTTGGGAAGAAGCAAAGCTGGTGCATGGAGCCAGGTATTTGAGCGAAAGGAAAGGGAAGTGGTGAGAGGTAAGGAAGAAATCAAAAGAAGCAGAAAAAAGTAACACCAGCAACCAACAGATGACACTCAGGGAGCCTGCCAGTGTGGGCAGGTGGAATCCAAGCAGCTGGTGCTTCCCGGACAAGAGACTGTGGCTGAGGGAAGCAGAGGAGGCCGAGTGGGGGTGAAGAAGAGCGGGGAATGGGAAAGCGTATATCACAAATTACCGGTTGTTTTGTCTCTTGCTGGAAGCTCCGTGAAGCTGCTTTCTGGTACCCCCCATTTCCTGGTCTCTGATAGGAGTCCAAGATGGCAGATCTGCACTGCATTAGCTGATAGGGGACCTCTGCATGAATCTCTCCTTGCTCTCTATTTTCTGTCAGTTTTCTCACCCATTTGGTGCTTGGCTGAGTTCTTTATCTCTTCATTTGATGTTTTAGGGTTTCAGGATTGCTATTTTCTCTGTTTGGCTTAGTTGTTTGGATCTTCGCTGTGGAGGGACGGCATGGTGTTTCTGCCTAGAGCACCATTTTGCCAGAAGTCCCCCCTGTTTAACTTTTTCTAATTATGTCTGAACATTAATCACAGGGCAGCAGAAAGGAAAGATTTTAAAAATTATATGGGCATATTTGAAGATATTGCCTTCTAATATCTACTTTTCTTTTTTCTTTGTCAGGTAAGTGGGTAAGACAAAATTAACATTGTAGTGTGATGAAATGCCAGAATCATAAAGTGTTTGTGTTTTCCAATTAAAAAAAAATATTGAATACGTCTTGGGTGTTAAATTTTATCGTGGACAATTAGAATTCTTGTTTCAGATTCCATGGTTTGCTGTATAAATCTGGATCAGACTCTGATCCATGGAGGAATTTCTGTGTCAGGATCATAGCATATTTCAGGAAAGACTCAAATAATTGACTATTCAGTGCAGTTTGGAATTTGCCTTGAATGTTTTTCAAATCTCATTAAGTCCAGAGGTGTTTTTTTCCCTCCACTTCCCATACTTTGGGCCAGATGAGTTCAGCAGATTTGTTTTTCAAGGGCATTTCATCCGAGCCCTTCAGTTTTTACGTCAGGCTTGATATTATTGCCCTTGATAATGTTGCCCTTGAAACTACAGGAAAACCTAAGTACGACTCTATAGATATTCTGGATTTCATGCTTGGCAGATGAGCAGATATAGGACTGGGGAAGGAGTGAGAAAAAGTAATGTTCCAGTCATTTCAGGTTCAGCAAACACTTCTGTGGAAATTTAAAAAAAAGTATCATAAGCATGAGTCATTCATGATAGAAATATATTTTAAATGGGTTAATTGCACTTTAGTGCCTTATCAAACTTTTATCCATGGGTAGAGAAAGGCATTTAGAGTTCACAGTGTCAGTGGATGCAAAATGCTTAGGACAGTATCTGTACTTTCACAGAAGGGTTGGTTTGTACAAAGGAATCAGAGCTTGGCTGGTTGTTGCAGAAAGTTGTTGGAACAAGTCATGGCCAGTGAGAATGGGATGAGTAGTGGAATGTGGAGAAAACAGAGAGATCCTAATAATTGGCTTTCCCTAACTCCTCACTGCTAGGGTCACACTATGCTCCTTTGTAATATGTTTTTTTTTTTCTTATTCTCATGGAATTACTGGGATGAACAAATGGACACTTTGGTTCCTCTGGTTAAAAATAAGAAAAATATAAATTTATTATATAATTTTCAGAGTTTGTTCATTCTTTTTTTACATTGGGTAGTTATTCAAGCTGTTGACAAACATGTATTTCATACTAGTAACTTATCATGAAGGGCATGAAACAATACATTTGGCTATAAGTGGGTATATCGCAGATTCTTTAGTGATAAAGAACGCATTAAAAAGGAATGTCTTTACAAAGATTTCTAAAATACACAAATAAAATAAATAAAAATACCTGAGAATATATTCTTTAATGACTTTAAAGTTTTCAGAGGCAATGGCTTTAAAATAAATAAGCACACTACAAATTTTTTATTTAAATAATTTTCCAAGAGACTGTCTCAACTGAAAGATGTAGGGAATACCGATAGACAGGGATGTGTTACCCAATAAGCAAGGTATGCATTGGCTTATTCGTGTTTACTAACATCTAGTGCACAATGTGTGGAAAATCAGGTTAAACTGTGTACTACAGATTAGTAAGTAAACACAATTAAGCCCATATGTACCTTGCTTACTAGTTAATCCACACTGCCAACATATATAAATGTCATGAGTTGGGCTTAGGAAATATTGGGAAGAGTGCATCATTGAAAAATATGTTATCTATTTCAATTAATCCTCACCTGTATTAAAAAGATAAAGGAATAATAGGAGAGACGTCACAGGAAGTTGAGACCACAGATCATGTATACGTTGGCAAATGTTTTGATTATTTTGAACAAATCAGAATTGTTGTTGTTGTTATTGTTAGGTGCCGTCAAGTCTGTTCCGACTCATAGCGACCGCATGCACCACAGAACAAAACACTGCCCAGTCCTGTGCCATGCTCACAATTGTTATGCTTGAGCCCATTGTTGCAGCCACTGTGTCAGTCCATCTCATTGAGGATCTTCCGCTTTTTCGCTGACCCTGTACCTTACCAAGCATGATGTCTTTCTCCAGGGATTGATCCCTACGGACAACGTGTCCAAAATATGTAAGATGTAGTCTAGCCATCCTTCCTTTTAAGGAGCATTCTGGTTGTACTTCTTCCAAGACATATTTGTTTGTTCTTTTGGCAGTCCATGGTATATTCAACATTCTTCACTAACCCCACAATTCGAAAACATCAATTCTTCTTCGGTCTTCCTTATTCATTGTCCAGCTTTTGAAACCATATAATGCAATTGAAAATACCATGTCTTGGGTGAAGCTCACCATAGTCTTCAAGGTGACAGCTTTGCTCTTCAACACTTTAAAGAGGTCTTTTGCAGCAGATTTGCCCAATGCAATGTGTCTTTTGATTTCCTGACTGCTGCTTCCATGGGTGTTGATTGTGGATCCAAGTAAAATGAAATCCTTGACAACTTCAATCTTTTCTTCGTTTATCATGATGTTGGTTATTGATCCAGTTGTGAGGATTTTTGTTTTCTTTGTGTTGAGATGTAATTCATACTGAAGCCTGTGGTCTTTGATCTTTATCAGTAAGTGCTTCAAGTCCTTTTCCCTTTCAGCAAGCAAGGTTGTGTCATCTGTATATCACAGGTTGTTAATGAGTCTTCTGCCAACCTTGATGCCCCTTTCTTCTTCATATAGTCCAGTTTCTCAGATTATTTGTTCAGCATACAAATTGAATAGGTATGGTGAAAGTATGCAACCCTTACGCACCCCTTTCCTGACTTTAAACCATGTAGTCTCCCCTTGTTCTTCCTCTTGATCTATGTACAGTTTCCTCATGAGCACAATTAAGTGTTCTTGAATTCCCATTCTTCACAATGTTATCCATAATTTGTTATGATCCACACAGTCGGATGCCTTTGCATTGTCAATAAAACACAAGTAAACATCTTTCTGGTATTCTCTGCTTTCAGCCAGGATCCATCTGACATCAGCAATGATATCCCTGGTTCCACATCCTTTTCTGAATCCAGCCTGAATTTCTGGCAGTTCCCTGTTGACATACACCTGCAAACACTTTTGAATGATCTTCAGTAAAATTTTACTTGCCTGTGATATTAGTGATATTGTTCGATAATTTCCACATTCAGTTGGATCACCTTTCTTGGGAAGAGGCATAAATATGGATCTCTTCCAGTCAGTTGGCCAGGTAGCTGTCTTCCAAATTTCAAGTGAGCACTTCCAGCACTGCATCAGTTTGTTGAAACATCTCAATTAATATTCCATCAATTCCTGGAGCCCTGTTTTTCACCAATGCCTTCAGTGCAGCTTGGACTTCTTCTTCAGTACCATTGGTTCCTGATCATATGCAACCTCTTGAAATGGTTGAACCTCGACAAATTCTTTTTGATACAATGACTTTGTGTATTCCTTCCATCTTCTTTTGATGCTTCCTGCATCATTTAATATTTTACCCTTAGAATCCTTCACTATTGCATCTCCACGCCTGAATTTTTTCTTCAGTCCTTTCAGCTTGAGGAATGCTGAGTGCGTTCTTCCCCTTTGGTTTTCTATCGCCAGCTCTTTGCACACGTCATTATAATACTTTGTCTTCTCGAGCTGTGCTTTGAAATCTTCTGTTCAGCTCTTTTACTTCATCATTTCTTCCTTTCATTTTACATTCAAAAACAACTTTCAAAGTCTCTTCTGACATCCATTTTGGTCTTTTCTTTCTTTCCTTCCTGTCTTTTTAATGACCTCATGCTTTCTTCATGTATGATGTCCTTGATGTCATTCAACAACTTGTCTGGTCTCCGGTCATTAGTGCTCAACACATCAAATCTATTCTCAAGAAGGTCTCTAAATTCAGGTGGGATATACTCAAGGTCGTACTTTGGCTCTCGTGGACTTGTTCTAATTTTCTTCTGTTTCACCTTGAACTTGGATATGAGCAATTGATGGTCTGCTCCACGGTCAACATCTGGCCTTATTCTGACTTATGATATTGAGCTTTTCCATCTTCTCTTTCCACAGAGATAGTCGACTTGATTCCTGTGTATTCCATCCGGTAATGTCTATGTGTATAGCCACCTTTTATTTTGGTGAAAAAAAGTATTTGCAATGAAGAAGTCATTGGTCTTGCGAAATTGTATCATGTGATCTCTATCACCAAGGCCATATTTTCCAACTACCGACACTTCTTTGTTTCCAACTTTCACATTCCAATCACCAGTAATTATCAATGCGTCCTTGATTGCATGTTGGATCAATTTCAGACTGAAGAAGTTGGTAAAAATCTTCAATTTCTTCATCTTTGGCCTTAGTGGTTGGTGTGTAAATTTGAATAATATTTGTATTGACTGGTCTTCCTTGTAGGCGTATGGATATTGTCCTATCACTGACAGCATTGTACATCGGGATAGATCTTGAAATGTTCTTTTTGACGATGAACGCAAAGCCATTCCTCTTCGCGTTGTCATTCCTGGCATAGTAGACCATACGGTTGTCTGATTCAAAATGGCCAATACCAGTCCATTTCAGCACACTAATGCCTAGGATATCGATGTTTATGCATTCCATTTCATTTTTGACGATTTCCAATTTTCCTAGATTCATACTTCGTGCATTCAAAGTTCTGGTTTATTAATGGATGTTTGCAGCTGTTTCTTCTCATTTTGACTCACGCCACATAAGCAAATGAAGGTCCTGAAAGCTTGACAAAGTAATAGAAGCGTTCAAAAATACTATAAACCAACAAGATGTAACCAACATATATAGAACATACTACAAAATTCAATACTATATACATTCTCAATCGCATATAGAACATTTTACAAGATAGAACATATGCTAGGTCAAAAAACAAACCTCAATGAATTTGAAAGGATAAAAACAGTACGAAGTATATCGTTTGAACACAGTGGAATGAAATTACAGATAAATAGCAGAAAAATTTTTAGGAAACTTATAAATATGTGGGAATTCAATAACACATTTTTAAATAATCAATGATTCAAAGAAGAAACCACAAGCAAAATCAGAAAATATCTTGAGATAAATGAAAAATGAAGACCTAATATACCAAAAATTATGTATGAAGTCTTCATGTCTGCTTGATTCTCTATTTCATATCTCAAAAGAGATTGACTTAAAACACAACCTAATCTTATAGATTGAGTGCTGCCTCATTAACATCACTGTCGATAGTTCCACCTCATTAACATCATAGAGGTAGAATTTACAACACAGAGGAAAATCACATCAGGTGGCATAATGGTGGACAGTCACACAGCACTGGGAATTATGGTCTAGCCAAGTTGACACACATTTTGGGGGGACACAATTTCATCCACGACAGAACCAAAAAAAGTGATTTAGGAAATAATATTGGAATTATTATTCCCTCTCCTTGAGCGCAGAGAATGTGACCCAGCTGGAGCTGGGCTCACAAGGACTCACGAGGACACATCAACTGGGCCCTGAGATATCAATACAATAACTAAGATAATCTTGGAAAATATCTTGCATATAGTGAATAGAAATTTGTTGGACAAACGAAGACCCTCCTGACTGTTGTTACTGAAACTTGTACCAATGATTTTTAAGAAAAACGATTCAAAATGTAGGATCAGAGTTTCTAGCCAATCTGAAAAGGCTAAGCTTTCAATGATTTTGCTCATATGTAATGCTAATATATACTGATGATTCTGTAATGGTCTTTGGACTCGGGCAGACATAGCTGTGGCAGCGTGCTTGTCCATTTTCCCACTTTTGTCTGTTCTGTGATATTTCCTTGGACTCAGACAGACATGGCTCTGGCAGCATATTTGTCCATTTCCCACTTTTGCTTTTTTGAATATATGCCAAATAAAATTTTCTTTTTGCTTTACTCAACTTTGTGATGTTTTTCCCCTACAGCAAAAGAAAAAAAATAAATCTGTCATCAAGACAACTCTGATTCATGGTGACCCATGCATGTCAGAGTAGAACTATGCTCCATAGAATTTGCAATGGCTAATTTTTTGAAAATAGATTACCAGGCCTTTATTTTGAGTGTGTCGACATGGACTTGGACTTCAGACCTTTCAGGTAGTAGCTTAGAATGTTAGCCATTTGCACCACCCATGGATTACTTTTTATATATGTAATTGTCGTTAGATGCCATAAAGTCATTTCCAAGTCATAGAGACCCAATGTACAACAGAAAGACATGTTACCCAGTCCCTCAGCATTCTCACAATCTTTGTTAAGCTTGAGCCCATTGTTGCAGCCACTGTGTCAATCCATCTCTTTGAGTGTCTTCCTCTTTTTCCCTGACCTACTTTACAGGCATGATGTCCTTCTCCAGGAACTGCTCCCTCCTAATAACATGCCCAAAGTAGGTGAGACGAAGTCTTGCCATCCTTGCTTCTAAGGAAGATTATGGCTGTATTTATTCCAAGAAGACCCCATGGGCCTCTTTATTGTACTGTGGTAGCTCTCATGTTGCAATGATGTTAGAAGCTATGCTACCAGTATTTCAAGTACCAGTAGGGACACCTATAGTGATAGATTTCAGTAGAGCTTCCAGGTTAAGACAGACTAGGAAGGACCTGGCAGTCTACTTCTGAAAAAATTGGCCAGTGGATATATATATATATATATATGCATATTTTAGAAATAGAAAAACTGCATATCAATGATCCAAGTATCCATCTCAAGAAAATTAACCTATAGAAATTAGAAAAATAAGGAAATAAAAATTATAAGAGCAAAAATTAATGAAATAAAGAAAGCAATAATGAGAGAATCAACAAAACCAAAGTTGGTTCTTTGAAAAGACTTATAAAATTGATAATACATCAAGGCTGTTCAAGAAGCAAAAATAACAATGACCAATACCTGGAATGAAAAAGAGATATTGCTAAAGATACTACAGTCTTTCACAAGATATTATGTACAATTTTACACTGACAAATTTAAAAATTTACATGGAATGGGAAATTTTCTATTAAAAATTAATTACTCTCAGCTCAAATCCCTCTTCTATACTCTGCTTTCTGATGTTGGAGCTAGGACTTTGCAAATCACGTTTCTATATTCCTATCTGGCTCCATGTTAGGCTCTGACAATAGTGTAGCTAGAGGGAGACTGCAAGGTTTGAAAGGATGAAGGGACTTAGTCCTTCCTAATTGCTTCTTACTGAGACTTTACGTTTTCCCTCTTTATTTTGATGAGTAGGTTTGTTAACTTTCTTTGTGGTTACTGTGAAATTTACCCTTATCTTTCTAAGTTTGAAGCAGTCTATTATTATTAGGTATCACCTTGCCTTCCTCTCCATTAGAAGGTTCTATACTTACACCCGTTTATTCCCTCTTTTATTGTTCTGATATTGTTGTCATTTACAAATTAAATGCTCTGATTCCCTGTTGTATTTCTTTTGGTTTTGGATAGTCTTTGAGAGTTTATTTCCTAGATTGGTATCTGGCTGGGTACGATCCTGCGTCCTAGATTCAGCTTATGAGCTAATGTTGTTCATTCTCAGATTGAAGGACTCCCTTTAATAATTCTTGTAAGGTTGGTTTGGTTTGTACATAGTCCCTTAATTTCTGTTTATCTGGAAATAACCCAATTTCACCGTCATATTTGAAAGAGAGTTTTGCAAGATATATTATTCTTGGCTGGCAATTCTTTTTTCTTTCAAGATTTTATGTATGTCATCTCGTTGCCTTCTTGCCTGCATGGTTTCTGGAGAATATTCTGAGCTTAGTCTTATTGTTTCTCTGCTGTATGTGACTTTTATTTTTATTGAGATGCTTTCAAGATTCTTTGTCTTTGGTTTTGGTGAATGGGATTATGATATGCCTTGGTTATTTTGTTTTGGGGTCTATCCTATATGGGGTTCGTTGAGTTTCTTGGATGGCCAGCTTGTCATCTTTCATGATATTGGGGAAGTTTTTGGTCGGCAGTTGTTCAGTGATCCTCTCTGTGTTTTCTGCTTTCTCCCTGTTCTGGCACTCTGATCATTCAAAAATTTTTGCTTTTGATTGTATCCCACGTAATTTTCAGGGTCTCTTCATTTTTCTTCATTCTTTTTTCTGATTTTTCGTCAAACAGAGTTGTAGCTAACTGTTTGTCCTCAAGTTCTCTGATCCTGTCTTCCACTATTTCAAATCTGCTCCTCAGCCCTTCTATAACACTGTCCATTTCTGAAATATTGTTGCTTATCTTGTGGATTTCTAACCGTTGTTTTTGTATGATTTCTAATTGTGAATTTATTTTGACATTTTGTTCCTGCATTATTCTCCGGAATTCTTCTATTTTTTTTTTTTTTTT
>NW_004443971.1:903879-910628 GCF_000243295.1 Trichechus manatus latirostris
AAAAAAAAAAAAAAAAAAAGAAAAAAGAAATTCTCTCAGGGATCCCTCTGTGTGTCTGTGCAAACTGAGGGGCTAGGTCCCAAGCCATGAAATACTGCCCGGCTAGAACAGGCTCCCAGTTTGAGAACAGAAAAAGAAAACAAATGAACAAACAATTCAAAAGAAACAAAAAAGCCCCGGGATCCCACCAGCGTGGCAGCTTGGGCTAGGAAGCAGTTTCACATTCGAGCAGCGTTTCACAGACTTTCAGGAAGAAACAAGGATGGCGCATGAAACCAGGTATTTGAGACAAAGGAGCGGGAGGTGGAGAGAGGTAAGGAAGAAATCTAAGAAAGCAGAAAAAAGCAACACCAGCAGCCATCAAAGGGCACTTAGGGAGATGGCCAGCTCAGGTGGGTAGAATCCAAGTGACACTGGGGTGAAGTTGGTGCTTCCTGGTCAAGAGACTGTGGCCACAGGAAGCAGAGGAAGCCGAGTGAGTGTGAAGAAAGGTGGGGGGTGGGAAAGCATATATCACTGGTTACTGGTTGTTCTGTCTCCTGAAGGAAGCTCTGTGAAGCTGCTTTCTCTTACCTCCTGTTTGCTGATCTCTGATTAGGAGACCAAGATAGCAGATCCATGCTGTGTTAGCTGATAGGGGACCTCTGCATGTATCTCCCCAAGCTCTCTGTTCTCTGCCAGTTTTTTATTCCATTTAGTGCTTGGCTGAGTTCTTTATCTCTTCATTTGATGCTTAGGGTTTCAGGATTGTCATTTTCTCTGTTTGGCTTAGTTTTTAGGATCTTTGCTGTGGAGGGACAGCCTGGTGCTTCTGCCTATAGCACCATGTTTCCCAGAAGTCTCCTTCCTAGTTGCTTCTTGAGGGCTTTGTGCCTGTCTATTGTGTCCATTTACTTCACCACAGTCATGTAGCAGCAACAGTGCCTTCCTTGGCCCGCAGCTGAATACAGATTACAGTTTTTCAAACAGCTGCAGAACTAGCCACGTTATGTTCCCTTAGAGATAACAACAGAAATCTGGCACTCTATCTTCCAAACTCTGGATCCCAGATCTAAGGTGCCTATGCCTGAGTTCAGAGAAACAAGCAGTAAGCAAGCTCCATTCCCTCCAAAGAGATCTGGATTTCAGCCTGATGTGGCCTTTCCTGTAAACAGCTAATTTTCAGTAATTCAACTTCTTCCCTTTGTTTTCCCAACCCTTAAGGATGATACTGCTCTCTACAGTTGCTACCTCCACTGTAATTTAGATTTATTTTTTCATTCTTTTCAGATAACTAGTTAAAAATTTTATACCTGATGAAATCTTTATATTAAATTTTTCTGTTCAAAAAACTGGTGTAGTTTCTCTTTGCTAACTGAACCCTGATTTATACAACTTTCTACAGAAAAGTACAAGTCTAAATGTCTTCACTGCTGAGTACTCCGAAATATTTAAGAAAGAAAAAATAAATGTTTTGTTTACATGACTTCCTCTTCAGAATAGAAAAATAGGGAACACTCTTTTGGGCAGAATAGCATAAAGAGATGGATTATCATAAATAATATGCAGTTTCAAACTTCACTGATAATAGAAAGATACAGCTGGAAGACACTGGGGCAACCTGAAGAATTCTGAGACTCCCCAGTGCAACTCCCCAAGTTGTTTCACATTATTTAAGGATGCACCCTGAACAAGATATAACAAATTAAGAATTTAATAATGCACGTATGACATCATTTAGAAAAAGGGATTGACCAGGTCATTTCTTCCTTTCCTTTTTCTTTTTTAAAATTTCTCCCCAGATGTCCATGAGGTGGAAAACGAATTTCAAACAAGCTGCTAATCTTTTCTCAATACACTTATGAAGCCAGCATAAATTTGACATGAAGATTAGACAAGGATATAAGAAAAAATTATAGGCAAATATCTCTCATAACCATAGACACAAAATCCTAAATAAAATATTGGCAAAGGCAATACAAAATAAGAACAATAATATGAATGATATTAGAATCAAAGTATTTTATTATAATATATAGTAATGTATTTTTGTATATAATAAAATTATATAATTTTATAAATTACGTAATAAAATTATATGATTGTATGAATTATATGGAGCCCTGGTGGGGCAGTGGTTAAGAGTTCAGCTGCTAATCAAAAGGTTGGCAGTTCAAATCCACCAGCCACTCCTTGGAAACCTTACGGGGTATTTCTACTCTGTCTTATAGTGTCACTATGAGTTAGAATCAATGTGATGGCAATGCGTTTGTTTTTTGGGTTTTATAAGTTATATAATTTTATTACAGTTAATAAAATGATTCTTATATACAATGAGAATAATATATTATGACAAATTAATTTTAAACCTGAATTACAAGGTTGATATAACATTTGGAAATCATCAATGGGTTAACAAAAAGAGTAAAATCATACAAACATCTCAATAGATACAGAAATGACATTTAATAAAATTAATACAATTTCATGTTGAAACTCTTACCAAATTAAGCATAGAATGAAAATTTCTCAATCTTATAAAGGGTATTTACAAACTATCTCCAACTTAAGTTAGAGTTAATGATGAAATTGTAGAAATTTTCCCCTAAGATAGGGAATGAGAAAAACATATTTCCAATCACTACTAATGTTTTGCATTTCATTGGAAGGCCTGACTAGTTAAACTTATTCCAATGACATTCATTTTGCTTTCATCTATGATAGTCATATATGCTCTTTTTTTGTATTATGGTGTCGTTATTGAGCTGAAAAAATGGCTTTTTAAAAATCTAATTTCTTTCTGTAAGATTTAAAAAAATTATTTGGTATGTGAGCTCTTGCTGTTGGAATTGTAATATTTAATAACCTTCTAAAAATGAAGTTTTAATATGATTTCTGGTCTCCACTGAATAAGTTACATATCTTAGTTGTTCTTGGGTCAGCTGACTTGTAGACTTTCAGACACATACACGCATACAGACACACACATTTTCTTATTGCATGTTCCATTTCCTAACTTGATCCAATTGATTATGCTTAATACCCAAGTTCCATACTACCGTGCTACTGATTTTTAGAAACAGAAGTAGTATTTACACTCTATAAGCAGTCCCACATCCACCCTCTCACTTTGGTTGCCACAGTTTCTGATAGTTTATACTGATAGTTCAGTATACTTATTCAATCATCATCTATTTATCATGCATTGATTGTGCACTATATTATCCCTTAACTTGTTGCTGTTAAGTCGATTCTAAATAATAGCGACCTTACAGTTCAGAGTAGAACTGCCCTCATAAGCTTTCTAAGCTGGATTCGAACTGTCTACCTTTTGGTTTTCAGCCATGCTCTTAACTGCTGTGTGACCAAGGCTCCATATTCTCCCTTAGCTGGGCTAGTAGTATGTTTATTTCAAATACTCTAAAGTCTATGCTTTTAAATTCTGACATTCAGATTCTCAGAGCAAGCAGCACCTGATATGAAGACGGCTTTATTTTGAATAAATGCAGAGTTTCATACAAGAAGAATATTTATATTTATATTTTTTAAATGGAAATTTTAGTCAATCTAAAGATTTGAATTTCAAATATTGTTAGTTCCAGAGGAGGCAGGGCAAAAATGGCAGAGTAGTCAGACACTTCTTGTGGTCCCTCTTACAACAAAGACTCAAAAGTAAATCAATTATATATGACAATCTAGGAGCCCTGAACATCAAAGACAAAGTTGAGGAGTAGGACTGAGCGGCAGGAGGAAGGAGACACAGTTCAGAAGCAGCGAAGGTTTGCCAGACCTGACCTGGCCAGCTCCCCACAGCCTGGGTTAGCAGGTGAGCGTGGGCTGAGGCAAAAAGGGGCTCTAGGGATACATTTTCTACATCAGGAGAAACTGAGCTGTGGAGAGTCTGCACAAGCCTCAGAGAAAGGGGAAGTGGGGCTGGATCTGGAAAAGTTAAGTGCAAGGATCTAACCTACTGCGTGGTATCAAAATAATCCTTTCCCCCTCTGGGAAGTACCTCTATCCCCTTCACCTGCCCACTTCCTGCTCTGCTCCAGTCTGGTCTGGCTTCAGCAATTACCTAGCCCCCTGGGCCTGAAGTGGGACCTCCTTCTGCAGCCAGATACCTGTACCTGCTCCACTCACCCCTATGTAGCTCTGCCTTTCTAGCACTGTAAGTGAGAGTCTGCACCATAGACTCGGTGATCGATGACCTGGACACCTGAGCTGAATCCACACAAGAAAGGTAAACAGGCTTCTGGGCTCACGTACCTAGTAGCAGCTCTAAACACCTGGTGACAGGATGTGAGTGCTTCAGAGATGTCAATAATCAAAGTAACTCACATAACCAGACTATCTGGGCACATTAAAACGAAACAAAACAAGAAGCTAGGACACAGTAAGCAAACATAAAATAAATAAATATAACTTACTGATGGCTCAGAGACAACAATCAATATCAAATCACATAAAGAGGCAGACAATGATGGCTTCAGCAAGCAACCAAAACAAAGAGCCAGGTAACCTCCCAGAAGAAAAGGATTTGGAATTACCAGAGGTAAAATTCAAAAGATTAATATACAGAGCTATTCAAGAAATCAGGAAGGAGATTAGGCAAAATGCAGACAAAACCAAGGAACATACAGACAAAGCAATAGAGGAAATTAAGAAGATTATAAAAGAACAAAATGACAAACTTAACAGGCTACAAGAATTCATAGAGAGTCAGCAAATAGAAATCCAAAAGATTAACAATAAAATTACAGAATTAGACAACTCAATAAAAAGTCATAGGACCAGAATTGAGGCAATAGAAGTCAGAATTAGTGGGACTGAAGATAAAGCATTTGACACTAATTTATTTGAGGAAAAATCAAATAAAAGAATTTTGAAAAATGAAGAAACTCTAAGAATTATGTGGGGTCCTATCAAGAGGAATAGCATATGAATGATTGGGGTACCAGAATGTGGGGTGGGGATGAGGATAACAGAAAATACAGAGAGAATTGTTGAAGATTTTTTGGCAGAAAACTTCCCTGATATCGTGAAAGACAAGAAGATATCTAGCCACAAAACTCATTGAACCCTACACAGGGTAGATCCCAAAAGGGAAGTCACTAAGATATATCATAATCAAACTTGCCAAAACCAAAGATAAAAACAGAATTTTAAGAGCAGCTAGGAATAAACAGAAAGTCATCTACAAAGCAGAGTCAATAAGACTAAGCTCTGATTATCAGCAGAAACCATGCAGGCAAGAAGACAATATAAAGCTTTGAAGGAAAAAAATTACCAGATACAATTATATATCCAGAAAAACTGTATCTCAAATATAAAGGCGAAATTAGGGCATTTCCAGATAAATAGAAGTTAAGGGAAATTGTAAAAATAAAACCAATATTACAAGAAATACTAAAGGAAGTCCTCTGATTAGAGAATCAATAATATCAGACTACAACACAGGATAGAACAACCAGATATCCACCCAGATAAGGAACTCACAAAAATAATTCAAAGCTAAAACACTGAAAATAGGGAAACAGAGATGTCAAAATGTAAAAGACAATAACATTAAAACAAAAAAGAAGGACTAAATAACTTTTGTATGGAGACGAAGCTAAGGTGATATCAAGAAATAAAAGATTGGTTTAAACTTAGAAAAATAGAGGTAAATTTTAAGGTAACCACAAAGGAAACTAATAATCTTACACATCAAATTAAAAAAGAAGAAAAACGTAAGGACTCAGCAAACATAAAATCATTAATGATGAAAATACATAAAGAAAAATGACTCAGCACAGAAAATTAAGTGGAACAAAGAAACAGCCAACAACACAAAAAATACATCAAAATAATACACTGAACTCATATTTATCAATAGTTAAACTGAATGTAAATGAACTAAATGCACCAATAAAGAAACAAGAGTAACAGAATGGATAAAAAAGATGATCTGTCTCTACGCTGCATACAAAAGACACGTCTTAGACTCAAAGACACAAACAAACTAAAACTCAAAGGATGGAAAAAAATATATATCAAGGAAACAACAATAAAAAAAAGCAGGAGAGACAATATTAATCTCTGACAAAATAGACTTTAAAGCAAAATCCACCACAAAGAAGAAGGAAGAACACTATATAATGATTAAAGAGTCAATACACCAGGAGGACATAACCATAACATATTTACACACCCAGTGACAGGGCTCCAAAATAAGTAAAAGTCTAACAGCATTGAAAAGAGAAATAGGCAGCTCCAAAATGATAGTAGGAGACTTCAACACACCACTTTAAGTGAAGGACAGAACATCCAGAAAGAAGCTCAGTAAAAACATGGAAGATTTAAATTCCACAAACAACCAACTTGATCCCATAGATATATACAGAACACTGCACCCAACAGCAGCCAAGTATACTTTGCTTTCCAGTGCACATGGAACATTCTCCAAATAGACCACATATTAGTTCACAAAACAAGCCTTAACAGAATCCAAAACATGAGAATATTGCACAGCATCTTTTCTGACAATAAATCATAAAAGCAGAAATCAATAACAGAAAAAGCAAGGAAAAAAATATCAAATACATGGAAACTGAACAAAACCTTGCACAAAAACTACTGGGTTATATAAGAAATCAAGGAAGGAATAAATAAACTAATAGAATCAAAAGACAATGAAAACACGTCCTACTAGAACCTTTGGAACACAGCAAAAACAGTGCTTAGAGGTCAATTTATAGCAATAAATGCACACTTCCAAAAAGAAGAAAGGG
>NW_004443971.1:910728-914220 GCF_000243295.1 Trichechus manatus latirostris
AATGAAAAACTTCACCTAAAGTAAAGCACAATCAAAAAAAAAAAAAAAAAAAAAAAAAAAAAAAAAAAAAACCCTCTGGCACCAGAAAAAAGCAAATAATAAAAATTAGAAGAGAAATAAGTGAAATAGAGAATAGAAAAACAATTGAAAGAGTTAACAAGACCAAAACCTGGTTCTCTGAGAAGATCAAGATCGATGAATCAGTGACCAAACTGGCAAAGAAAAAGAGCAGAGGAAGCAAATAACCTAAATAAAAATGAGAAGAGTGATATCACAACAAACCCAACTGAAATGAAAAGAATCATAACAGAATATTTTGAAAAATTATACTCCAACAAATTTGAAAACCTACAGGAAATAGACAAATTTCTAGAAACACACTACCAACCTCAACTAACATAAACCAAGGTAGAAAAAGTAAATAAACCTAGAACAAAAGAAGATATTGAAAAGGTAATTTAAAAACTCACTCCCCCCACACACAAAAAGCTCTGGCCCTGACTGCTTCACTGGACAATTCTACCAAACTTTCGGAGAAGAGTTAGCACCACTATTACTAAAGGTATTTCAGAGCATACAAAAGGATGGAATACTGCCAAACTCATTCTATGAAGCCAGCATAATGCTGATACCAAATCCAGGTAAAAACACCCCCCAAAAAATTACAGACCAATATCCCTCATGAACATTGACACAAAAATCTTCAACAAAATTCTAGCCAAAAGAAATCAATAACATATCAAAAAAATAATGCACCATGACCAAGTGGGATTCATACCAGGTGAGCAGGGATGGTTCAACATTAGAAAAGCAATCAAGGAGTGGTGGGGCCAAGATAGTGGAGTAGTCAGATGCTTCCAGTGGACCCTCTTACAACAAAGACCTGAAAAAACAAGTGATTCAATTATATATGGCAATCCGGGAGTCCTGAGCATCAAAGGCAGAGTTGAGGAACAGGACTGAGTGGCAGGGGGAGGGAGAGATGGGTTGGAAGCAGTGAGGAGTTGCCAGACCTGACCTGGTGAGAACCTGAGTCCTTCAAGCCTGATCAGTTCAGGGGTGAGCCATAAGGCAGGCAAGCAGTGGTGCTCGGGAGGTGCGTTTTCTGCACCAGGACAGACCCAGATGCAGAGAGTCTACATGGTCACCCAGAACCAGTGAGAAGCAGCCTTCGATTGCCAAAAGGAAAGATAAGTATTTGCCTCTGGCCTACCACGTGGATCAAAAACACGCCGTCTAGGGAAAAACTTCTCTCCCATTTACCTTCCCGCTCCCTGCTCTGCACTGGGGTCCAGATCGACTTCAGCAATTGCTGAGTCCCCTGGGCCGGAAGTAGGATCCGTCACATGCCCAGAGACATTCTCCTCACCTTGGAGAGTGAAAAAATTAACAAAACGGGGAAAAAATAATCTGCTGGTTCCCCTAAGCCAGGAAGCCAGGGTAGGCACAGCTCCTTTGCCTAGGCACAGGCATAAGGAATCCAGGGATTTTGAGTGCCTTTCCCCCTGCAGAGTCTTGTGTGGGCCCATTTCAACCGCATAGGCCCTCATTACTGCAGTACAACAGGGTATATACCGGAAGTCTAACTTCAACCGTTTCAGCTGTGAAGAAGCAAGTTCTTGATATTTGATACTGATCTGCCCATTAAGCAGGGTTTTCACCAATCCACATCAGGAGCCTGAGGACTGGTGGCTCCACCCATGCCACCTAGCCACTTGCAATAGAGGTACATGAATAAGAGGTGCCCCCCAGTCCTTATAGCCAAGAGCATTAGGTTCTCATAGTCCAACTGCAAAACACACCCACCTACGCACTCTAGGAACAGAGACATGCCTTCCTCCTGGACACTCAAGGGTGGAAGTCAGCCCTCTGCCTTACACAGAGTGTGTCCCCCTGCTGCAGCCATAAGCCCATGCCTACACCAATCACCCATGCCTGTCTAGGACTGTAAGTGAGAGCTTACATGACACACTTGGTGGATATCTACCTGGGCACCTGAGCTGAATCCATACAGGAGGAGTGCATAGACTCCTGAGCTCACATACCTAATAACAGATCTAACCACCTGGTGACAGGACATTAGAGCTTCAAAGGTGCCAATAATCAAACTAGCTCATGCAAGCAGCCTATTTGGGCATATCAAAACAAAACAAGAAACTATGACACAGTAAGACAACATAAAATAAATAAATATAATAACTTATTGATGGCTCAGAGAAAACAGTCAATATCGAATCACATAAACAGGCAATCCATGATGGCTTCAACAAGCTCCCAAAATAAAGAATCTAGAAATTTTCCAGAGCAGGAAAATATCTTGGAATTACCAGAGGCAGAATACAAGAGATAAATATACAGGACTCTTGAAGAAATTAAGAAGGATATCAAGGAAAATGCAGATCACTCAATAGAAGAAATCAAAAAGATTAGAGAAGAGCATAATGACAAATTTAACAAGCTGCAAGAATCCGTAGAGAAACAGAAATCAGAAATCCAGAAGATTAACAGTAAAATTTCCGAATTAGACAACTCAATAGAAAGTCATAGGAGCAGAACCGAGGCAACAGAAGTCAGAATTAGTGATACTGAAGATAAAGAAATTGACACCAACTTATTTGAGGTAAAATAAGATAAAAGGATTTTAAAAAATGAAGAAACCCTAAGAATTATGTGGGACGGTATCAAGAGGAATAACCTATGAGTGATTGAAATACCAGAACGAGGGGGAGTAACAGAAAATACAGAGAGAATTGTTGAAGATTTGTTGGCAGAAGACTTCCCTGATATCGTGAAAAATGACAAGATATCTATCCAACATGCTCATCAAACTCCACATAAGGTAGACTCCGAAAAAAAGTCACCAAAACATATTATAATCAAACTTGCCAAACCCAAAGATAAAGAGAGAATTTTAAGAGCGGCTAGGGATAAACGAAATATCATCTACAAAGGAGAATCAATAAGAATAAGCTCGGAAGACTCAGCAGAAACCTTGCAGGCAAGAAGGCAATGGGATTACATATATAAAGCCTTGAAGGAAAAAAAATGCCAGCCAAGAATTATATATTCAGCAAAACTGTGTCTCAAATATGATGGTGAAATTAGGGCATTTCCTGATAAACAGAAGTTTAGGGAATTTGTAAAAACCAAACCAAAATTACAAGAAATACTAAAAGGAGTCCTCCGGTTAGAAAATCAGTAACATCAGATAACCCAAGACTACAACACAGGACAGAGCAACCAGATATCAACCCAGATACGGAAGTCACAAAAGTAAATCAAAGCTAAAACACTGAAAATAGGAAAACAGATGTCAATATGAAAAAGTTGGCAACATTAATACAAAAAAGAGGGACTTAAATAGTGCAGACACAGATTTTTCATATGGAGAGGAAGTCAAGGTGAAATAAAGAAATAAAAGACTGGCACGAACATAGAAAAATAAGGGTAAATATTAAGCTAACCACAAAGGAAACTAAAAATCCTACAAGT
>NW_004443971.1:916167-923723 GCF_000243295.1 Trichechus manatus latirostris
CAAAATAGGAATAGAAGGGAAATTCCTCAGCATAATTAAGGGCATTTATATAAAGCGAACAGCCAACATCATCCTAAATTGAGAGAGTTTGAAAGCATTCCCCTTGAGAACGGGAACCAGACAAGGATGCCCTCTATCACCACTCTTATTCATCATTGTACTGGAGGTCCTAGCCAGAGTAAATAGGCTAGAAAAAGAAATAAAGTTCATCCAAATTGTTAGAGAAGAAGTCAAAACATCTCTATTTGCAGATGATATGATATTATACGCAGAAAACCCCAAAGAATCCACAGTAAATGTGCTGGAACTAATAGAAGATTTCAGCAAAGTTTCAGGATACAAAATAAACATACAAAAATCAGTTGATTCCTTTACACCAACAAAGAGAACCTGGAAGAGGAAATCACCAAATCAATACCATTTACAATAGCCCCGAAGAAGATAAAATACTTAGGAATAAATCTAACCAGAGACTAAAACCCCTATACAATGAAAACTACAAGACACTACTGCAAGAAACCACAAGAGACAAGCATAAGTGGAAAAACATACGTTGCTCATGGATAGGTAGGCTCAACATTGTGAAAATGTCTATTCTACCCAAAGCTATCTACAGATACAATGAAATCCTGATCCAAATTCCAGTGGCATTTTTTAATGAGATGGAGAAAAGAAATCACCAACTTCATATGGAAACAGAAGAGGCCCGGAATAAATAAAGCATTACTCAAGAAGAAAAAGTGGGAAGCCTCACACTACCTGATTTTAGAACCTATTATACTGCCACAGTAGTCAAAAGAGCCTGGTACTGGTACAACATCAGATACATAGACCAATGGAACAGAATTGAGAATCCAGACGTAAATTCATCCACCTATGAGCAGTTGATATTTGACAAAGGCCCAAAGTCCGTTAATTCAAGAAAAGAGAGTGTCTTTAACAAATGGTGCTGGCATAACTGGATATCCATCTGCAAAAAACTGAAACAAGACCTATACCTCACACCATCCACAAAAACTAACTCAAAACGGATCAAAGACTTAAATATAAAATTAAAAACGATAAAGATCATGGAAGAAAAAATAGGGACAATGCTAGCAGCCCTAATACATGGCATAAACACAATATGAACCATAAGTAACAATGTACAAGCACCAGAAAAGAGACTAGATAAATGGGAGCTCCTAAAAATCAAACACTTAAGCTCATCAAAAGACTTCACCAAAAGAGTAAAAAGACAACCTATAGACTGGAAAAAAATTTTGGCTACGACAAATCCAATCAGCTCTAATCTCTAAAATCTACAAGATACAGCAAAACCTCAGCAACAAAAGACAAGAAACCCTATTAAAAATGTGCAAAGGATATGAACAGGCACTTCACCAAAGAAGATATTCAGGCGGCTAACAGACACATGAAGAAATGCTCACCAACATTAACCATTAGAAAAATGCAGATCAAAACTACAATGAGATATCATCTCACCTCAACAAGGCTAGCATTAATCCAAAAAACATAAAATAATAAATGCTGGAGAGGTTGGGGATAGACTAGAACACTTATACACTGTGAGAATACAAAACGGTACAACCACTTTGGAAATTGATTTGGTGCTTCCTTAAAAAGCTAGAAATTGAAATATCATATAGGATCCAGCTATCCCACTTCTTGGAATATATCCTAGAGAAATAAGAGCTGTCACATGAATAGATATATGCACACCCATGTTCACTGCAGAACTGTTCACAATAGCAAAAGATGGAAACAACCTAGATGCCCCTCAATGGACGAATGGATAAACAAATCACGGCATATCCACACAGTGGAATACTGCGCAACGATAAAGAAAAACGATGAAGCCGTGAAACATCTCATAACATGGAGGAAGCTGGAGGACATTATGCTGAATGTATTTAGTCTGTCACAGAAGGACAAATATTGTATAAGACCACTATTATAAGAGCTCAAGAAAAGGTTTAAACACAAAAGACAACATTCTTTGATGGTTACGAGGGTGGGGAGGGAGGGTGCGGGTTATTTACCAACTAGATAGTAGATAAGAATTATCTTAGGTGAAGGGAAGGACAGCACACACTACAGGGGAAGTCAGCACAACTGGACTAAACTAAAGCTAAGAAGTGTCCTGAATACAATCAAACACTTTGAGGGACAGAGTAGCAGGGGTAGGGGTCTGAGGACCATGCTTTCAGGGGACATCTAGGTCAACTGGCATATTAAAAAACGTTTTGCATCCTACTTTCGTGAGTGCTGTCTGGGGTCTTAAAAGCTTGCAATAGGCCATCTAAGATGCTTCAATTGGTCTCAGCCACCTGGAGTAAAGGAGAATGAAGAAAACCAAAGACACATGAAAAGTATTAGCCTAAGAGGCAGAAAGAGCCACATAAGCTAGAAACCTCATCAGCCTGAGACCAGAAGAACTAGATGGTAGCAGGCTACCACCAATGACTGCCCTGACAGGGAACAAAACAGAAAGTCCTGGATGGAGCAGGAGAAAGGTGCGGTGCAGAAGTCAAATTCTATAAGAAGATCAGACTTGGTGGTCTGACTGAGACTGGAGGAACCCCGGAAAGCATGGCCCCTGGATTCTCTATCAGCCCAGAAGTAAGACAACTTCCGAGGCCAACTCTTCCGACAAGGATTGGACTGGACTGTGAGACATAAAGTGATACTCGTGAGGAGTGTGCCTTTTTGCTCAAGTAGATACAAGAGAGTAAATGGGCAGCTTCTGTCGAGAGGTGAGATGGGAAGGCAGAGAGGGTTAGGAGATGGTTGAATGGACATAGGGATTCAGAGGTGAAAAGGAGGAGTGTGCTGTCACAGTATGGGGAGAGCAATTAGAGTCACATAACAATGTATGTATAAATTTTTGTATGGGAGACTAACTTGAAAAGTAAACTTCATTTAAACCACAACAATAAAAAAAAGAAAAAATATATTTTGAACTGAATGCTAATAAAAATACAGCACATAGACTACATGGAATTCGTCTATAGCCAGGCTTGCAAGGACTAAATTATAGACCATATATTAAAAAAATAGGAAAGCTGCATATCAATGTTCCATGTGTCAGTTACAAGAATATTAATCTAAAAAAGTAGAATAAAGGAAATAAAAATTAAAGGGGAAAATTAATGAAATTAAGAAAACAGAATCAAAAGAATCAATCAAAACCAAGTTGGTTCTTTGAAAAGACTAAAAAAATCGATAGTACAATAGAAAGACCGATCAAGAAGAAAAAAATAACCAATCACAGGAATGAAAAAGAGATATCTCTATAAATGCTACAGTTTTTCACAAGATTATAAGACGATGTTATGTACAACTTTATACCAGCAGATTTAAAATTCTACATAAATGGAGAACTTTCTATTAAGAACTGGTTAGTAAAATGTGAAAACCTTAATGGTGCAATATTTATTAAAGAAATTCAATCTGCAATTAAAACATATGCTACCTCCTAAATTGGTTGAAAGTTGACCAATTCTTTTTGTACAGTGACTCAGTGTATTCCTTCCCTCTTGTTTTGATGCTGCCTGTGTCATTCAATATTTTGCTCATTGAAGTCTACAACATTGCAACTTGAGGCTTGAATTTTTCTTTACTTCTTTCAGTTTCTTTAACAACCTGCTGTTTGCAGACGACACAACTTTGCTTGCTGGAAGCCAAGAAGACTTGAAGCACTTACTGATGAAGATCAAGGACTACAGTCTTCAGTATGGATTGTACCTCAACTTAAAGAAAACAAAAATTCTTACAACTGGATCAATAAGCAACATCATGATAGACGTTGTCAAAGATTTCAGTTTACTTGGAACCACAATCAACACTCATGGGAGCAGCAGTGAAAAAAATCAAACAATATATTGTATCGGGCAAATCTGCTTCAAAAGACCTCTTCCAAGTGTTAAAAAGCAAGGATGTCACTTTGAGAACTAAGGTGCGCCTTATCCAAGCCATGGTATTTTCAAACACCGCATTTGAGTGAGAAGGCTGGACAATGAATAAGGAAGAACGAAGAAGAATTGATGCCTTGGAATTATGTTGTTGGTGAAGAATATTGAATATACCATGGACTGTCAAAAGAACAAACAAATCTGTCTTGAAGAAGTACAGCCAGAGTGCTCCTTGTAAAGGAGGATGACGAGACTTCGTCTCACATACTTTGGACATGTTATCAGGAGGGACCAGTCCCTGGAGAAGGACATCATGCTTGATAAAGTAGTGGGTCGACAAAAAACAAGAAGATCCTCAATGAGATGGGTTGATGCATTGGCTGCAACAATGGGCTCAAACATAGCATGAATTGTGAGGATGCTGTGGGACTGGGCAGTGTTTTGATCTGTTGTACATAGTGTCGCTAGAAGTCAGAACCAACTCGACAACACCTAACAACAAACAACAAAAACAACTACTGCCTCGATCAACGCATTAACATTTTCACCAACCCCAAAAGTTCCTTCATAATCACTTCAAGTCAGTACCCTCAAAGATAACAACTCTTCTACATCTCTTATTATATACTTGCTTTGCCTGTTCTGGAACATGATTTAAATGCAGTTATACTCTGTCTGGTGTTTTTACCTTCACATAATGTTTTTAAGACGCATCATGAAGTTTCATGTATTCATTGTTCATTCCTGTTCATTGCTTAGCAGTATATTGTATGAATATGTGATAATTTATCCATTGTCTTGTCGATGGACATTTGGGTTGTTTCAAGTTTATTGAACTGTACTAGATTATTATTAATAAAGTTACTAGAAATATTATTGTACAAGTTTGTACAGTTAAGATAATTTAAAACTAAAAATAACTAGGGGATAATCCTAGAGGTCAAAATGAAGATAAGACTGTATACCAGGTTGAGAATATGAAGCAGAAGCCATGGCTTCACTGGGGTTCTTGCTTACCTCGTTACCATGACACATGGTTTTAAACAACATATAGAATCAAGAACATCTTGTGTCTGCACACTAGGGTTGAGCTTGAATATGTACCCTAGAATAAAGCTGGAGAAATCAATTAATTAAAATTGTAATAAAATTAAAAATTCACAAACCTGCAAAAGAAATTTATCCTACATGCTATAAACTGTAATATTTTCACATGTAGTAATTATTGAAATATAAAAAATAAAACCATAAAATAGATGAGCGAATATTTGTGTATTTATAATGTGTGAACAACTCCATAATCAAAACAATGAATAAAAGATTAACATATATAATTGACATATTTGAATTACAAAAAGATTTATGTTCCTGATTTAAATAATGTTCTATTACTTGAAAAACATTTCTTAATGTCTGCTTTGCTATTAGTTCATTTTTATAATTATAAATTGAAATTATTTTCCTTTTTTTATTCTACTTTATGTGAAGGTTTACTGAACAAATATTTTCTCATTAAACAGTCTGTACACATATTGTTTTATGACATGGCTTAACAACGCCACGACATGTCAACACTGTCCCTTCTCGGCCTTGCAGGACCCTTTTTTTTTGGTGACAATATACATAGCCAAAGATACACCATATCAACAATTTCTACATGTACAATTCAGTTACTTTGATTACGTTCTTCCAGTTGTGCTGCTATTCTCACTTTAGATGAATATTTACAGTACAAAATAGTTCTCACTGAACAGTTAGTACACATATTGCCCTATGACAATGGTTAAGAACCACACTACATGTCAACACTATCCTTACTTAACCTGGGTTCCCTATCACCAGCTTTCCTGCCCCTCTTGCCTTCTAGTCGTTGTCCTTGGACTGCTGATCCTCAATAGTCCTGTTTTGTTTTATGGGGCTGTCCAATCCCCGGCTGAATGGTGAACCTTCGGAGTGACTTCACCACTGAGCTAAAAGGGTGTCCAGAGGCCATACTCTCAGGGTTTCTCCAGTCTCAGTCAGGCCAGTAAATCTGGTATTTTTTTTCCGTGTTAGAATTTTGTTCTACATCCTTCTCCAGCTCTGAGCAGAACCCTCTGTTGTAATCCTGGTCAGAGAAGTCAGTGGTGGTAGCTGGGCACTGTCTACCTGTACTGGACTCAGTTTGGTGGAGGCCTTGGTAGATGTGGTGCATTAGTCCTTTGAACTAATTTTTTCCTTGTATCCTGTTCTGAGACCAGTGGAGTATCTTAGATGGCTGCTCACAGGCTTTTAAGACCCATGAGGCTCATCAGAGTAGAATGAAGAACATTGTCTTTATAAACTGTGTTATGCCAATTGAGCTAGATGTTCCCCAAGACCATGGTCCCCACAGCCCTCAGCCCGGCAACTCAGTCCCTCAGGGAGTTTGGATGTGTCTATGGAGCTTCCATGACCTTTCTTTGTACAAGCTGTGCTGGTTTCCCCAGTATTGTGTACTTTCTCACCCTTCATCAAAGATACCACTTATCTATTGCGTATTTAGTATTTCCCCCATAACCCTCCCATCCCTGGTAACCAACACAGATTGTTACCTTTTGTGTGTAAACTTTTTCATGGGTTTTAACAATAGAGGTCTCATATAATAATTGTCCTTTTGTGATTGACTTATTTCACTCAGCATAATGTCCTCCAGTTTCATCCATGTTATGAGATGCTTCACAGATTCATCCTTGTTCTTTATTGTTGCATAGTACTCCATAGTGTGTATGTACCATAGTTTGTTTATCCATTCATCTGTTGGTGGGCCTCTAGGTTGTTTCCATCTTTTTGCTATTGTGAACAAAGCTGCCATGAACATGGGTGTGCATATGTCTATTCGAGTTACGGCTCTTATTTCTCTAGGATATATTCCTAGGAGTGGGATTGCTGGATAGTATGGTATTTCTATTTCTAGCTTTCTGAGGAAGCGGCATATCATTTTCCAAAATGGTTGTATCGTTTTGCATTCTCACCAGCAGTTCGTAAGAGTTCCAATCTCCCCGTAGCCCCTCTAACATTTGTTATTTCCAGTGTTTTTGATTCGTACCAGTAATACCAGGGTGATATGGTATCTCACTGTGGTTTTAATTAGCATTTCTCCAATGGCTAGTGATCGTGAGAATTTCCTCATGTGTCTGTTGGCTAATTGGTGAAGAGTGTGTTCATTTCCTTTGCCCATTTTTTAATAGGATTATTTGTCTTTTTGTTGTAGAGGTGTTGGATTTTTTTGTAGATTATGGAGATTACACCTTTGTCTGACTTGTACTATCCAAAAATTTTTTCCCAGTCTGTAGGTCATCTTTTTACTCTTTTGGTGAAGCTTTTTGAAGAGCATAGGTGTCTGATTTTTATGAGATCCCAATTATCTAGCTTATCTTTTGGGGTTTGTGTGTTGATGGTTATAGTCTGTATCCTGTTAATGCCATGTATTAGGGCCTGTAGCGTTGATTCTATTTTTTCTTCTATGAATTTTATAGTTTTTAGCTTTATATTTAGGTCTTTGATCCATTTTGAAGTAGTTTTTGTATATGGCGTGAGGAATGGGTCCTGTTTCATGTTTTTGCAGATGGATATCCAGTTTTGCCAGCACCATTTGTTAAAAAGACTGTCTTTTCCCCATTT
>NW_004443971.1:924028-927369 GCF_000243295.1 Trichechus manatus latirostris
TCCCTAGTTAGATTTATTCCTAAGTATTTTATTTTTTAGGGGTTATTATAAATGGTATTATTTTCCTGATATCCTTTTCATCATTCTCTTTTTTAGTGTATAGGAATCCAACTGATTTTTCTATGTTTATCTTGTATCCTGCTACTCTGATGAATCTTTCTATTATTTCCAGTAGATTTCCCATGAAGTCTTTAGGGTTTTCTATGTATAGTATCATATCCGCAAACAGGGACAGTTTCACTTCTTCATTACCAATTTGGATGCCCTTGATTTCTTTTTCTTGCCTTATTGCTCTAGCTAGAACTTCCAGCACAATGTTAAACAGGAGTGGCGATAAAGGGTATCTTTGTCTTGTTCCTGTTCTCAAGGGGAATGTTTTTAGCCTCTTTCCATTAAGAATGATGTTGGGAATCACTTCCGGCAAAATGGCACTCTACACAGAAGCACCACGCTGTCCCTCCACAGGAAAGATCCAAGAAACTAAGCCAAAGAGAGAAAACAGCAATACTGAAACCAGAAAACATCAAATGAAGAGATAAAGAACTCAGCCAAGCACCAAATGGAGTGAGAAAACTGATACAGAATGGAGAGCGAGGAGAGATTCATGCAGAGGTCCCCTATCAACTAACACAGCGTGGATCCGCCATCTTGGACTCCTATTGGAGACCAGCAAACAGGGGGTACGAGAAAGCAGCTTCGCAGAGCTTCCAGCAAGAGATATAACAACCGTTTCTCATCTCTCTGTACCTTCCTTCTCTCTCTGTCCCCTGAATACCTGGTGCTGAATACCTCTACGCATTCTAGCCAGGCTGTTCTTCAACACTTGGGAAAAACTTCCCCAGACCTTGTAGCCACACTGGTGGGATCCTTGCAAGCTTTGCTGTTCTTTTTCCTGTCAAATTTTTATTTATTAATTCTTTTTTTCTCTTCGTCTTCCCCCCCTTTTTTTTCAATTTCATAGTCTCTCATCTCTCTACTCCAATGGCAAGCTTCCCTAGCACTCTTTTTTGTTTGTATGTTTTTGGCTCCTGTTCCTCTCTCCTCTCTCCCATACCCATCTTAGCTCCACTCATTACAATCTCCCCCCTCCATCCTGCCTACCTGCACCATGCGCTTAACATCACACCACCAAGCAGCACAGGCAAGGCTTACCAGAACCTACCCTGCACTGATTACTGACCCACTCTTGTGGCTGTAGTAAGTCCCACAAAGAACCCATCCCAGCAACTCCTATTCAGCTAGGAGTTTTTTTCTTTCAAGGTTTTATATTAGTCATCCCATTGCCTTTTTGCCTGTATGGTTTCTGCTGTATAATCTGAGCTTAGTCAACTGAGCGACTGACCCTGCCAATTGAAGAAGGAGGCAGAAAGTATCTTGCCCACAGATGAGTAAACAACAAAGAAGACACAGCCGTCCTGCTCAGACATAGCCAAATTAAAAAAAGGGGGACAAAACAAAAAAATCTGCAATCAATAAATGAGAAAAATAACTACTGAATGCCCTGAAAACAGCAGACAATATCAAAACATTTACAAAAACAGAATAGGATGGTTCCAGTAGCTGTACAAAATAAAACACCAGATGACTTTCCAGTAGAAGAAAAAGCACTAGAACTACCTGATAGAGAATTCAAATCTTTAATACTCAGAATTATCCAAGAGTTGAAGCAAAAAGCAGACAAAAATGAGGAAAAAATAGACAAATACATGGAAAAGGCAGACAAATTAATGGAAAACACAGACAAAAAAATGGAAGAATTCAGGAAAATAATGCAGGAAAAAAATTCCAAAATAAATTCACAACTAGAAATTATACAAAAACAACAATTAGAAATCCAAAAGACAAACAACAAAATTTCAGAAATGGACAGGGTTATAGAAGGACTGAGGAGCAGATTTGAAATGGTGGAAGACAGGATCAGTGGAATTGAAGACAAACACTTGGATACAACCCTGTTTGAGGAAAAATCAGAAAAAAAGAATGAAGAAAAATGAGGAGACCCTGAGAATTCTGTGGGATACAATCAAAAGCAAAAATCTGTGAGTGATCGGAGTTCCAGAACAGTGGGAGAAAACAGAAAACACAGAGAGGGTAATTGAAGAATTTCTGACAGAAAACTTCCCCAATATCATGAAAGATGACAAGCTGGCCATCCAAGAAGCTCAACGAACCCCATATAGGATAGACCCCGAAAGAAAATCACCAAGGCATCATAATCACACTCGCTAAAACCAAAGACAAACAAAGAAGCCCGAGAGCAGCTCGAAAAAAACAAAAAATCACATACAGAGGAGAAACAATAAGACTAAGCTCGGATTATACAGCAGAAACCATGCAGACAAGAAGGCAATGGGATGATACATGTAACACCTTGAAATAAAAAAATTGACAGCCAAAAATAATATATCCTGCAAAACTCTCATTCAAATATGATGGTGAAATTAGGTCATTTCCAGATAAACAGAAATTAAAGGACTATGTAAAAACCAAACCAAACTTATGAGATTTATTAAAGGAAGTCCTTCGAGCTGAGAACAAACGATATTAGACCACAGGCTGAATATAGGACACAAGGTTGTAATAGCCAGATACGAACCTAGGAAATGAACTCTTAAGGACTAGGCAAAACCAATAGAATTACAACAGGGAACCAGACAGGTTAATCTGTAAATGACAACAGCATCAGAACAACAAAAGAGGGAATAAACGGTAAAAAAAAAAAAAGAATGATGTTGGCTGTTGGTTTTGCATAGATGCCCTTTATTATGTTGAGAGATTTCCCTTCTATACCTATTTTATTGAGAGTTTTTATCAGTAATGAGTGTTAGACTTTGTCAAATGCCTTTTCTGCATGAACTGAGATGATCATGTGATTCTTTTCTTTCCTTTTATTTACGTGGTGGATTATGTTGATTGATTTTCTAATGTTGAGCCATCCTTGCATAACTAGTATGAATCCTACTTGGTCGTGGTGTATTATTTTTTTGATACGTTGGTGAATTCTATTAGCTAGAATTTTGATGAGAATTTTTGCATCTATATTCATGAGAGATATTGGTCTGTAATTTTCTTTTTTTGCGGCATCTTTGCCTGGTTTGGTATCAGGGTTATGCTGGCTTCATAGACTGAATTTGAAAGTGTTGCTTCCTTTTCTATGCTCTGAAATAGCTTGAGTGATACTGGTACAAGCTCTTCTGTAAATGTTTTGTAGAATTCTCCAGTGAAGCCATCTGGGCCAGGGCTGTTTTTGGTTGGGAGTTTTTTTAATCACCTGTTCAATCTCTTCTCTTGTTATGGGTCTGTTCAGATTTTCAACATCACTTTGTTGTAGTTTGGGTAGG
>NW_004443971.1:928113-955777 GCF_000243295.1 Trichechus manatus latirostris
TATGTATTTTGGAGCCCTGTCATTGGGTGCGTAGATGTTTATTATGGTTATGTCTTCATGATGGATCGTCCCCTTAATCATTATATAGAGTCCTTGTTTGTCTTTTATGGTGGATTTTGTTTTAAAGTCTATTTTATCTGAGATTAGTATTGCCATTCCTGGATTCTTTGTTTGTCTTTGGTTTTGGCAAGTGTAATTATGATAAGCCTTGATGATTTTCTTTCGCGGTATATCCTATATGGGGTTCATTGAGCTTCTTGGATGGCCAGCTTGTCATCTTTCATTATATTGGGGAAGATTTCTGTCAGAAATTCTTCAATTATCCTCTCTGTGTTTTCTGTTTTCTCCCCCTGTTCTGGAACTCCGATCACTCGCAGATTTTTGCTTTTGATTGTACCCCACAGAATTCTCAGGGTCTCCTCATTTTTCTTCATTCTTCTTTCTGATTTTTCCTCAAACAGGGTGGTATCCAAGTGTTTATCTTCAATTCCACTGATCCTGTCTTCCACATTTCAAACCTGCTCCTCAACCCTTCTATGACGCTGTTCATTTCTGAAATTTTGTTGTTTATCTTTTGGATTTCTGATTGTTGTTTTTGTATGATTTCTGATTGTGGATTTATTTTGGCTTTTTTTTCCTGCATTATTTTCCTGAATTATTCCATTTTTTTGTCTGTGTTTCCATGAATTTGTCTGCCTTTTGCATGAATTTATCTATTTTTCCTCATTTTTGTCTGCTTTTTGCTTCAACTCTTGGATAATTCTGAGTATCAGAGATTTGAATTCCCTATTAGGTAATTCTAGTTCCTTTTCTTCTACTGGAAAGTCACTTCGTGTTTTATTTTGGATGCCTACTGGAACCATCCTGTCCTTTTTCGTAAATGTGTTGATATTGTCTGCTGTCTTCCGGGCTTTTGGTAGTTATTTTCCTCATTTATTGATTGTAGATTTGTTTGTTTCATCCTTTTTTTGTTTTTTTTTTTTTATTTGGCTATGTCTGTGCAGCCAGATGTGTGTTCTTTGTTTGTTTGTCTGTGGGCACGATTCTTTCTGCCTCTTTCTCCAATTGGCAGGGTCAGTCGCTCATATGTGATACAGTAAGGCAGGTCTAGATGAAAAGAAGTTGCTGGGATGGGTTGTTTGTGGCACTTACTATGGTCACCAGGGAAGACTGGTAATCAGTGCAGGGAAGGTTCTGTTAGGCTGTGCCTGTGCTGCTTGGTGGTGTGATTTTAAGTGCATGGTGCATGTAGGCACGATGGATGGGGGAGATTGTGATGTGTGGAGCTAAGATGGGTATGGGAGGGAGGAGAGAGGAATAGGAGGCAAAATCATACAAACAACAAAAAAGAGTTCTAGGGGAGCTTGCAGTTGGAGTTGATAGATGACAGACTATGAAATGGAGAAAAACAAAAAGGAGATGAAGAAGAGAAAAAGAAAAGAGAAAATGAATAAATAAAAATTAGAAAGAAAAAAGAAAAGTTAAGCTCCCATGGATACCACTGTTGGCGGCTATGAGGTCTGTGGAAGTTGCTCCCAGGCATTGATGTATAGCCTGGCTAGAAGGCATAGAGGTGTCACTCAGTGCCAAGTATTCAGGAGACTGTAAGGGAAGGAAGGTATAGAGAGATGACAAACTGAGTAAGGAAGAAAGACAAAAAGGGAAAAAGAGGGAAAAGAAAACAAAACAAACTAAAAAAAGAACAAGAAGAACCCTTCAAAAACAGAAAAAAAAAACACAAAAAAAGAGATGCTCTCAGGGATACATCTGCGCATCTGTGCAATCTTTGGGGGTAGGTCCCAAGCCTCGCGGTACTGCCCAGCTAAAACAGGCAGAAGAGGAAAACAAACAAATAATTCAGAACAAAACAAACAAACAAACAAAGAAAAAGCCCTGGGATCCCACCAGTGTGACAGTACGAGCCGGAAAGCATTTTCACAGTTGAGCAGAGTTTCACAGCCTTTCAGGAACTAGTAAAGATGGTGCATGGAGTCTAGTATTTTAGAGAAAGATTTGGGGAGGTGGTGAGAGGTAAGGAAGAAATCAAAAGAAGTAGAAAAAAGCAACACCAGCATCCAACAAATGGCAGTCAGAGAGTTGGCTGGTGCGGGTGGGTGGAATCCAAGTGGCCAGTGCTTCCCAGCCAAGAGACTGTGGCTGCGGGGTACACAGGAGGCCGAGTGGGGTGAAGAAGGGTGGGGGTGGGTGAGAAAGCATATATTGCTGGTTACCGGTTGTTCTGTCTCCTACTGGAAGCTCTGTGAAGTTACTTTCTTGTACCCTCTGTTCACTGGTCTCCAATAGGAGTCCAAGATGGTGGATCTATGCTGCGTTAGCTGATAGGGAACCTCTGCATGAATCTCTCTTTGTTCTACGTTCTCTGTCAGTTTCTCACTCCATCTGGTGCTTGGCTGAGTTCTTTATCTCTTCATTTGATGCTTAGGGTTTCAGGATTGCCTTTGTCTCTCTTTGGGTTAGTTTTTCAGATCTTTGCTGTGGAGGGACGGCGTGGTGCTTCTGTCCAGAGCACCATGTTGCCTGGAAGTCCTGATATTTAATTTTATGAAAATGTTTTTTGATATCTATGTCCAAAATGCCCTTTGCATAGCTCTTCTCTGAATTATTCACATGGCCCAGGAACTATCCAAAATGTATTAATCTCTTATTTTAATGTTAGTGCTTTTTGTCATGTTTAAGGAAGATTTTACTATTCTAGGGTGTTGTGAAGATAGTCTTTCATTTTTCTCTTGTGAGTTTTATTGTTTTATCTGTCACATTCTGGTCTAGAATCAGCTCCAATGAATTCCTTTTATTATTTGAGGTAGTACTCATTATTTTGTTTTATTTTTCCCAATATAGATATTCTAAGGAAACAGCATCATTTTTTAAAATGAATTTCTTACTGAATTGCACTAAATCTATTAAAGTGTTCACCATTTTTTTCTTCCTGGGAATTATTCCTCACCTGATATAACATTTCATTATAATTCAAACTGCCAGGTTCTTGTATTATTGATCGAGAAGATAAGCCAGTCCTTATAGATTTGTTTTCCCTAGGATGTTTTGAATTTAACTTGATAAAGAGAGAAGCAACATTCATCTCTTTCTAAGGGAAGAAATATCATGTAAAACTCAAATATTATCAGTGTTTTTAATGTTTTTCTGCATTCTCAAGTTTTCCGCAATAAGCACGCATAAATTTCATAATTGAAAAAATAAAATTATTCCTATAGTCAAAGAATAATTTTCACATGTTTATTGATTTTAAGACCACTTGCAAGAATTCATTGCACAAATAAAAATATCAATCAGCAAAAAATGTAGATGGGAAAAATATATGATTGAATGCCAAATTAAATAAAACGTTAGATTGCAGATATTCAGAACATGGGGTTTAGAGAAAGTCAAGCTGTGACCTTAGTTCAGTTTTCTTTTTACCAAAGCAAAAAGTAAATTAGATGAGTGCCATAGTTTACACAGTCATGACAGAAGTTTGTTTCCATATTTGAAGCAAGAGCTACATGTATTTCTGGAGAAAAAAAGCTAAGCAAAAAGTTTGTGTAAAGGAGGTATTTGGCAGTACAGAAGAACAGTATAAAAGTGGTAGCAGCCATGGATTGCTTAGACTAATGTGTAGATGAAGCCAAACTCAGATGATATTTATCCTTGGAATTCCCTGACCAAGTAATCGAGATAGACACTTTGATTCAATGTAAACTGTGACAAGAGTAGGAGGAGAAGGTCCATCCCAATCAGGCTAGCCCAATGCTACCCAAGGCTCTCCTTTTCCGTGTTCTTCTGTGCATTCAGACCTAGTGTCTTCACCCTATTACACTTCTTGTCCGTCTTCACTCTAAGTTTCTCACTTCATTTTTATTTCAGTATTCTCACTCATTATCTATTAAAGCATAATGTTTATACATACTGTATTTAAGTAGCTGATGAATTTAACATTCTATATTGTTCTCCAAAACTTTCATTCAATTTGCTTCTAATTAATTAATTTGCATCTACATCATCTTATATGAAGCCACATGATTGAGCAACTTCTGTGATCTGCATATAGCATGATCATCACTTCCAAAAAAAAATTAGTGATACAGTGAAACAGCTGCTAAAGAATCTGCTAGGTAATTAGAAAGTTAAACTGATATCTAGGTTAGTTCATAACAACAACAAAAACTCTATGGTGAAATTTTCCAAATGAGTAATTTTGTCTATACATTTTAAGATTCAACATGTTTAGGCTCAGTTGTAATATTCTTAAAACTAGAAGATATAGTAGAATCATTTTTTATGTTCAAACATGAAAGGAGGAGACACTATGGAAGATGCCTTATTCTGTACAGTTCTAAATTATACAATTAGGAATACAACATGAAAATTAAAGAAAGCAAATTCCATCTCAATACAAGAATGTAATTTCAACAAGTAAATTTTATCAAAAGATATTGTGTTACTTTGTGTGGTAGTGAGTTTCTCATGTTTGTAAGTAAACAAGCACTGGCTTAATGGCTGAACATAGAGTAATGTTCATTCCTGCATTGCATCCACTGTTCCATTGTTGAGTAAGATGACATATGATGTCCCTTTGCTTTAATATTTTTTCAATGCCTGCCTACTCATACTGTCTTTGAATGTGAATCCTAACTTCATACCATTTTACTGGAGTACACATTTAAAGAAAATGGTTAAACTCAAGATTGAGACAGGGAAGACTACTTTGCTCTTTTAGTGACCACATCATAAAATCACATTCAAAACACTTAATTATTTCACTATTTCTCTGTCCACTTTATAGCTTTCTGCGTATGTGAATATTAGACAATATTTAATTGATTAAGTAATGTAATTTCTTCCAAATATAATATTAACATTAAATAAAAGAGCAATTGCTATAGATTTAATTTGAACTCCTGAGGACCCTATGTATGTCAGAGTAGAATTGTGTTCCTTGAGATTTTCAATGATTGATTTTTCTGAAGTATACATCTAGGACGTTTTTTCTAAATTTTAATGCATGTGGGTGCATTTCTTTTTTTAAATTTTTTTATTGTACTTTAGATGAAGGTTTACAGAACAAATAGTTTTCTCATTAAACAGTCAGTACACATATCATTTTATGACATTGGTTAACAAATCTATGATGTGTCAACACTCTCCCTTCTCCACCTTGGAAGACTTTTTTTGGTAAAAATATACATAGCCAAAGTTACACCATTTTGAAAGTTTCTACATGTACAATTTAGTGACATAGATTACATTCTTCCAGTTGTGGTGCTATTCTCACTATCCTTTTCCAAATTATTCCATCACCATTATCTTCAACTCACTGTTCCCTAGGCTTCCCATCAAACCTTTTGAGTTTCTGTTGTAAATTTGATCTCACATAGATAATTTTTCTTCGTACCTTAGATGAAGGTTTGCAGAACATACAGTTTCTCATTAAACAGTACACATATTGCCCTATGACAATGGTTAACAAACCCACGACATATCAACACTGTCCCTTCTCAACCCTGGGTTCCCTATCACCAACTTTCCTGTCCCCTCCTGCCTTCTAGTCCTTGTCCCTGGACTGCTGTACCTCATTAGTCCCGTTTTGTTTTATGAGGCTATCCAATCTCTGGCTGAACGGTGAACTTCGAGAGTGACATCACCATGTGCTAAAAGGGTGTCCGGGGACCATACTCTCGGGATTTCTACAGTCTGTCCGGCCAGTAAATCTGGTGCTTTTTTGTGAGTTAGAATTTTTTTCTACATCCTTTTCCAGCTCTGTCCAGGACCCTGTATTGTGATTAGGTCAGAGCAGTCAGTGGTGGTATCCAGGCACCATCTAGCTGTACTGGATTCAGTCTGGTGGCGGCCAAGGTAGCTGTGGTCCATTAGTCCTTTGGACTAATCTTTTCCTTGTATCTTGTTCTGTTCATCTTCCTTGCTCCCAAAAGGGTGAGACCAGTGGAGTATCTTAGATGGCTGCTCAGAGGCTTTTAAGACCCCGGACGTTACTCACCAAGGTACAGGGTAGAACATTGTCTTTAAGAACTGTGTTATGCCAATTGAGCTAGTTGATCCCTGAGACCATGGTCCCCACAGCCCTCCACCCAGCAATTCTGTCCCTCAGGGAATTTGGAAGTGTCTATGGATCTTCCATGACCTTTCCCTGTACAAGTTGTGCTGCCTTCGCTAGTATTGTGTACTGTCTTACCCTTCACCGAAGTTACCACTTACCTATTTTCTATTTAGTACCCCCGCCGTCCCTTTTAACCAACAAAGATTGTTTCTTTTTGTGTGTAAACTTTTACAGGAGTTTTTACAGTAGAGGTCTCACACAATATTTGTCCTTTTGTGACAGACTTACTTCACTCAGCATAATGTCCTCCAGTTTCATCTATGTTATGAGATGCTTCACAGATTCATCATTGTTCTTTATCTTTGTATAATACTCCATTGTGTGTATGTACCATAGTTTGTTAATCCATTCATCTGTTGATGGGCATCTAGGTGGTTTCTATCTTTTTGCTATTGTAAACAGTGCTGCAGTGAATATGGGTGTGCATATGTCTATTTGTGTGATGGCTCTTATTTCTGTAAGATATATTCCTAGGAGCGGGATTGCATTTTGTAGTGCTTTTGTGTGTGTGTGTGTGTGTGTGTGTGTGTGGTGCTGACGATTTCTTTGTTCCTCTTACCCTCCTGTGCTGAGTTCCTTTTGTTTGTGGATTTTTTTTCGTTTCTTGTTTTTGTAGGCTTTGTCTTTACTGAGACTTTATGTTTTTCCTCTTTATTTTGATGAGTAGGTTTGTTAACTTTCTTTGTGGTTACCTTGAAATTTACCGTTATCTTCCTAGATTTGAACAAGTCTATTATTACTTGGTATCGTCTTGTCTTCCTCTCCATTAGAAGGTTCTATACCTACACCATTTATTCCCTCTTTTATTGTTCTCATGTTTTTGTCATTTACAGATTAACCTCTCTGGTTCCCTGTTGTAATTCTTTTGGTTTTGCATAGTTCTTAAGAGTTCATTTCCTAGGTTGGTATCTGGCTAGTACAATCCTGTGTCCTATAGTCAGCCTGTGGTCTGATGTTGTTTGTTATCAGATTGAAGGACTCCCTTTACTAATTCTTGTAAGTTTGGTTTGGTTTTTACATAGTCCCTTCATTTCTGTTTATCTGGAAATAACCTAATTTCACCATCATATTTGAACAAGAGTTTTGCAGGATATATTATTCTTGGCTGGCAATTTTTTTTTTCAAGGTTTTATATATGTCATTTCATTGCCTTCTTGCTTGCATTGTTTCTGCTGAATAATCCGAGCTTAGTCTTATTGTTTTTCTTCTGTATGTGGCCTTTTGCTTTTCTGTAGCTGCTCTCAGGATTCTTTGTGTTTGGTTTTAGCAAGTGTGATTATGATATGTCTTGGTGATTTTCTTTTGGGGTCTATCCTATATGGGGTTCGTTGAGCTTCTTGAATGGTCAGCTTTTCGTCTTTCACAATATTGGGGAAGTTTTCTGTCAGCAGGTCTTCCATGATCTTCTCTGTGTTTTCTGTTTTCTCTCCCAGTTCTGGAAATCTAATCACTTGCAGATTTTCACTTTTGACTGTATTCCACATAATTCTCAGGGTTTCTTCAATTTTCTTCTTTCTTTTTGCTGATTTTTCCTCAGAGTTGTATCCAAGTGTTTGTCCTCAATTTTGCTGATCCTATCTTCCATCATTTCAAATCTGCTCCTCAGCCCTTCTATGACACTGTCCATTTTTGAAATCTTGTTGTTTATCTTTTGGATATCTAATTGTTGTTTTTGTATGATTTCTAGTTCTGAATTTATTTAAGTATTTTGTTCCTATATTATTTTCTTGAATTCTTCCAATTTTTTGTCTGTATTTTTCATGAATTTGTCTGCCTTTTCCATGTATTTGTCTATTTTTTTCCTCATTTGTGTCTGCTTTTTGCTTCAACTCGGATAATTCTGAATATTAGAGATTTGAATTCCCTATCAGTTAGGTCTATTGCCTTTTCTTCTACTGGAAGTTCATCTGGTGTTTTGTTTTGGATGCCTACTAGAGCCATCCTGTCCTGTTTTTGTAAATGTTTTGATATTTTCTGCTGTCTTCGGGGGCATTCAGTGGTTATTTTTCTCGTTTATTGATTGTAGATTTGTTTGTTTTGTCCTGCTTTTCATTTTATTTCGTTATATCTGAGCAGGAGGGCTATGCATTCTTTGTTGTTTGCTTGTCTGTGGGCACAGTACTTTTCACCCCCTTCTCCAATGGGCAGGGTCAATCACGTATGGTACAGCAAGGAAGTCCAGCTGAAAGGGAGTTGCTGGGATGGGTTGTTTGTGACATGTACCAGGGCTGACAGTGTGGACCAAGAATCAGTGCACAGCAGGTTCCAGTATGCCACGCCTGTGCTGCTTGGGAGTGTGATGTTCAGTGCACTGTCCAGGTAGGCAGGAAGGAGAGGGTAGATTGTGATGTGTAGCGCTAAGATAGGTATGGGAAAGAAGAGAGAGAGGAGAGAGGAACAGGAGCCAAAAACATACACACAAACAAAAAAGAGTAGAAAGGGAGCTTGCTATTGGAGTGGAGAGATGAGAGACTGAGAAATGAAGAGAAACAAAAATGGGAAAAAAAGGGAAAAGAAAAAAATTAATAAATCGAGAAACTGGAAGTGAAGAAAGACAAAAAGGAAATAAGAGAGAGAATAAAACAAAACAGAGAAACAAAAAACAGGAAAAAAGAAATGCCCCCAGGGAGGTCCCTGTGCATCTGTGCAGAGTAAGGGAGTAGCTTCCAAGCCACACAGTACTGCTTGGCTAAAAGGGGGTCTCAAGCTGGTTGATCTGTCTCCTGCTGGAAGCTTCATGAAGCTGCTTTCTCGTATGCCCTGTTCGCTGGTCTCTGATAGGAGTCCAAGATGGTGGAACTGTGCTGCATTAGCTGATAGGGGAGTTCTGCATGTACCTCTCCTTGTTCTCTGTTCTTGGTCAGTTTCTTATTCCATTTTGCCCTTGGCTGAGTTCTTTATCTGTTCATTTGATGTGTAGGGTTTCAGGATTGATGTGTGGCTCTGTTTGACTTAGTTTTACTGATCTTTGCTGTGGAGGGATGGCGTGGTGCTTCTGACTATAACGCCATGTTACCCAGAAGTCATGAGTGCATTTCTTAAAATAAGATATAGAGTAAGGGAAGAAAAAATAGGAATAGTAAACCTGAACCAACATAAAACATGAGCCTATTTGCTTGGCTGAAGAAAAACAATGATAAGAACCAGTTATTCCCTTTATAAGAGAACGTTTGTCAATTCAATGACAGAGGAAAATATCAGCACCCACCAGTAGCTCTGCAAATACAGCTCTATAGCTTGGAATTTGTAAAAATCTTTAGGATGTTCTATCAACTAGTCAAAATGTCAGACACACAAAAAGTGTATTTCCTGTATTTTAAAATCTAATAACTATATAAAATTATTAGATAAATAATTAAATATATGATACAATCTTTGATCATTAACTTGGAATAAACTATGTATGCTTTTTGAGTAGTTGAATTTAGGACAATAAATTGTCCCAACGTACTATAAACTTTTAAACTTTGTGTTAACAGTAGTGCTTGCAGAAAGTAACACTGGTGCACTAATGAATTTTTTAGGAGATCTTCCTCAAACTCAGAAGTTGAGTGCTCAGTCTTCTCAATGCCATCTTCATGTCCTTGTTCCTCAATGTGTAGATGGCAGGATTCAGGATGGGTGTAATCATGAAGTCCAAAATGGCAAGAAACTTATCCAGGGGCACTGTGGGAAATGGCCACACATAGACAAAGATGCACGGTCCAAAGAACAAAACCACCACAGTGATGTGAGCTGACAAAGTAGAAAGGGCCTTGGAAAAGCCACCTGGAGACTGTTTCCATAAGGTGACCAGGATGAAGATGTAGGAGAAAATCAATAAGAAGAAGGTTCCCATGGAAATAAACCCACTGTTGGCACTAACCACAAACTCCAGTTTGTAGGTGTCTGTGCAGGCAAGTTTGATAAACTGAGGTAGATCACAGTAAAAGCTGTTTATCTCATTAGGGCCACAAAAATGCAAATGGACAACAAAAGCTAGCTGGATCACTGCGTGAATGAGACCAATAACCCAAGCACCAACCAAAAGCCAAATGCACATCTGTGGACTCATGACCGTCAAGTAGTGAAGGGGCTTACATATAGCCACATAACAGTCCAAGGCCATGGCTATGAGCAGCACCATCTCAGATCCACCCAGGACATGAAGTACAAAAATCTGGATGACACATCCCTGGAATGATATGGTGTTTTGCCCAGAGTACAGGTCAGAAATCATCCTAGGAACCGTTAAGGTAGAAAAACACAAATCCATAAATGAGAGGTTGGCTAACAGGAAGTACATAGGGGAATGCAAATGAGAGTCAAACGTCACTGTAAACACAACCAGGAGGTTTCCCAAAACAATTGTTACATAAAACAATGTAGAGAAGGTAAGGAGGAAATGCTGCATTGGTCTAGAGGTAGAAAGTCCCAGGAACACAAATTCAGAAACCACAGAGTAATTTGCTTCATACATTGACTTTGTTGTTGCCTAAAAGTCAAAAAAAAAGGAATGACAAAGGGAATACACCAGAAAGGAACAGTGACAGAAGCAGATTTTAGTTGTTTTTAAATTCTGGTATAGAGAGAAATCTTCACTAATAGCTACAAAGTATTTGGAAAAAATTCATGAATTCATTTATCCATTAAACTAATATTTCTAATGAACATTTACTATATGCTACAATCTATGTTATGATCCAAGGTAAACCACAGAGCCTGACTTTGTGTGGTTTACAGTATAATGGTGGTTCTAACAATAAGTAGTCATAAATATAGATATAATTATGATAACTTATTTGAAGGAACAAAACAGAGTACTATGAGAACAGTGTATCTCATCAAAGAGGTGCCTGCTCTGGACTCTGCCAAATATGTTGTTATTCCTAAAATTTAAGTAAATAGTCCAGCCTAAGGAAATATCATGTGCAACGGTCCTGAGACAGTAGTCCAGTGGGGCAAGAGGATGAATGACTGAGATCAGGCTGGAATGATAGGCAGAGTACAGACTTGACAAAGTCTTGTATTCATGATGAGAACTTTGGTTTTTATCCTAAGAGCAATAGAAAGACATTGAAGGATTTTCAGCAATAGTCTGATCATATTTCTGCTTTCAAACCATCACAATAGCTTCAATGTAAAGAATGGAGTGAAAAGGCTAGAATGAAGCTTACAGTGACCTATCAGAAAACTCCTGAAGAACCATGTCACATCAGTGTGGACAGGGTGAATTATTCAACCAACGGTGTTGGCACAGCAGATAAAACTTGGAAAAATAACGTGTTTCAGGTGGATACTTAAATGTTAAAAAAAGAAACAGATCGAAAGAAAGCATAGGATTATCAAGACAAACATTAAGTGGCAAAATTAATTTTAAGCATATCCCCGTATTCCTAAAACCTGGAAAAATATTGACAGTATTCAAAAATTAAAATTAATATATTACATGCGCATATATGCACACATATACACAAATAAAGATAGCACATAAATATATACATATATACTAATATAGATGCAAGCACTCTGAAAATAGTTGTAAAAAAAGTTTAACATAGTTAAAAAATCAGCACAAATGATTAATATCTTTAACATAAAATTAGTTCTTCCAAATTAAAAAATAAAAAACCGTTGCCGTTGAGATGATTCCTACTCACAGCGACCCTATAGAACAGAGAAGAACTGCCCCATAGAGTTTTCAAGAAGCGCCTGGTGGATTCGAACTGCTGACATTTTGGTTAGAAGTCATAGCATTTAACCACTACGCCACCAAAGTTTCTGTTCTTCCAAATAGATAAGGAAAAAACAGTGTGATTTACCAATTTAAAAATGAGTAAAATCTATAAAGACTATCGACAAAAGTAATCCAAATAAGCAATAATCATATCAAAGGTAAAACTCTTATTCGTTGGAGGATATTGAGGTCAATTGGCATAACAAAGTTAATTAAGAAAGTGTTTTACATCTCACTTTGGTGAGTTGTATCTGGGGTCTTAGAAGTCTTCGAGCAGCCATCTAAGATACATCTATTGGTCCTATCCCACCTGGAGCAAAGGAGAATGAAAAAAAAAAAACAAAGACACAGGAAAATACTACCCCAAAGGACTAAAGGACTACATGAACCAGGGACTCCACCAGCCTGAGACCAGAAGAACTAAATGGTGCCGTCTACCACCAATGACTGCCCTGACAGAGATCACAACATAGCGTCCCGAACAGAGAAGGGAAAAATGTAGAACAGAATTCAAATACCCATAAAAAGAACAGACTTACAGGTCTGACAGAGACTGGAGGAACCCCTGAAACTATGACCCCTGGATGCTCTGCTAAGCCAGAACTGAAACCATTCCTGAAGCCTACTATTCAGACAAGGATTAGACAGGCCTATAAAACAGCAAATAATACACTTGAGGAACATGCTTCCTAGTTCAATCAAATACAGGAGACCAAATGGGTAGCTCCTGTCCAGGAGCAGGACAAGAAGACAGGAAGGGATAAGAACTGGATGAATGGATACAGGAAACCCAGAGTCGAAAGGGGGAGCATGCTGTCACATGGTGGGGATTGCAACAATGTCACAAAATAATATGTGTATGAATTTTTAAATGAGAAATTAACTCGAGGTGTAAACTTTCACCTACCTAAAGCATACACACAAAAAAAACTCATTAGTAGCCAAATAAATGTAAATAAGACATGTGTGCTACTTTGAACTGAGTAAATTATCTTTTTTTTTTTTTTAAATTGATGATTCACCATAGATCAAGCTGTAAGGAAACAGGTACTGTCATACATTGATAATGAGAGTAAAAATTGGTACAACTTCTCCAGTGACCTTATGTACAATAGAATGAAATACTGTCCAGTCCTTCACCATCCTCACATTTGTTGCTATGTTTGAGCCCATTGTTGCAGCCACTGTGTCAATCCATCTTCTGTTTTTAGTGCCTTCCAACCTGAGGGGCTCATCTTCTGGCACTGTATCAGTGTTCCATTGCTATTCATAAAGATTTCACTGGCCAAATTTTTCAGAAGTAGATGGCCAGGTCCTTCTTCCTGTCTGTCTTAACCTGGAAGCTCCACTTAAAACTTATCCACCATGGTGACCCTGCTGCCATTTGAAATACCAGTGGTATGGCTTCCAGCATTACAACACACATGTCACCACAGTATGACAAACTGACAGTTGAGTGGTGGTATATTTGCTTGAACCGTATGAACTTTTCATTTAATTGAAAGATTGTCAAGTATAATCAGTTTTACAAAGTTTGATCTAATATATTGTTATACTTTTTTTACACAATTTCCTAAATTACCTTCTCTTTTAGCAACCAAATATTATTGATTCTTGTTCCATACATGAATTGAATACCATTGGTTCCCCACTTGTTCTCATCTGGGCTCTACACCACTGATAACCATTCTTTCTCATGTTTTCACCCCATGCTGTGTCACTCTGCACCATGTCCAGACTCCAGCTTGGGCACGACCCTGCACAGTTTCAGCAGGAGAGCAGCAGAAGTGGGTGGGAGAACCATGGACACAACAGAGTCAAGAATAGACTTGACAGCAGCCAGGCCAGGCAGAAATGGGCATCCTGAGGGTTACAGACATGGAGCAGGTATTGTAACCAAAAGGAAGACAGGGGTACTGCTAGAAGGCCCCACCACAAGGACATTGGATAGGGAGTTTTTAGCCAATAGCTGTGAAAAATAGAGAAGTACTCAGCATGTGAGAATGAGACAATCTCTGAAGGGTGTGGCAGTGGATGTGACATTGCTAGGTACCTATAGCCAGTCTCTCTCTAAAAGGAGTTGACCATGCAACGTATACATTTCAAAAGATGCATGGTATGAAACACAAAAAAATACATTCAGTGTATTCCCAACTGTAAAAATGAACAAAATTATCTTAAAGACCAAAATAAAAGTTTAAAAAAATAAAGAAGTACTGATAGTTTTTTTTTTTTTTTTTTCTGAGTGGTAGAAAAACAGATAATTTCCGTTTTTCCTCTTTCTTTATTATCCAAGTGTTGAAAATCAGTTTATTAATAAAGAAATTGTTTTCATTTGATAAAGTTCAACAGGAGAGGAATACATATTGTCAACAATCAAATGGACTATTATAGTTGATATAAAGGTCAATATATTACCTCCACAAGGAGGAGATCTAATAAAATAAATGAGAATATGTGCACACATAACTCATAATGGCAACAACACTTAAAAATGGCGAATAAAAATAAGTATATTCAAGTCACTAGTCATTAATAGCTTTCTTCCCCCAGTGCATAAGCAAAAAGAAAGATAGAGAGCAAGAGAGAAATAGAAAGAGAGAATACGCAGGGTTTTCAAAGTTTCAACATAACAATTAGTCTTATACACTTTTGGAGGTATTACAAATTGACAATTTTTTTTATAATCTAAATTGTGCAGTGAGCTCAAGCATAACAGTGATTGAGGGCACGGTGCGGTATGTCTATTTCTAGACATACAAGCAAAACAGCAAATATGTTATTTATATATATATATATATATACATATTTGCACATATAAATATACCTACACACAATACAAGCACACATGCACGTATACATATAATACGTAATTGTCATGTCGACCAAAAGGGAAGTATTAGTAGCATTACAGTACATCTAAGCATTTGGCTGCTAACCAAGAGATTGGCGGTTGGAACCAACCAGACGCTCCGTGGGAGAAAGATATGACAGTCTACTTCCGTAAAAATTTACAGTCTTCCAAACCTTATGGGGGCAGTTCTACTCTGTCCTATAGGGTCGCTATGAGTCGGAATTCGACTCAAGGACAATAGGTTTCGTTTTGGGTTTGTACACAATGTAATACAACGCAGTATTATAATCAACTAGATATACATATACAAATTGGGAACGATTTCCAGTTTTAGTGAAAAGGCAAAAAGTGCATAATAAACTCAATAACATGAAACACTGTGTATGTGTTTATGTTTGAATTTAAAAATCTCCAAAAATACACACAAATTTTAGCAGTGGTGAAGTCTGGAAAGTACAATTACATGCGGCTTTCACTTTCTAATGCTTGTAATTCTGTATTGTTTAAAAGATCTAAAACTACCTTGTATTACTTTTGACTTAAAAATTGATTTTTAAAAACACAAACAAAGAGGTTGAAACAATCATTTCGGTAAATTCAGAATATAGTGATGTCAATACCATTTACATAAGCATTGAAATAAAGTTTTATAAATGCGTGAACAACTGTTTTCTCATAAAAAATCACAAAAATCACTTTTAGAAATTGTTCCTCCCGTGGTAAACGTCATATTCATGAGCAGTCTTTTGCTAGTTTCTTAAAAATAACTCTTGTTCTGTTTATTGATACAAGGAAGAAGATGACAAAAAAACAAAAATAAGGAGGAGAGGGAAGGGGCAGACATAAGGACAGGAAAGCAATAGGAGAGAAGAGGAACAGAAACAAGCAAGAATAACACCATAAAGTTAAGAGGGAAGCATTTAGAACAGCATACAGAGACTTCTGCCTTCAGAACACCTCAGCGTGGCACATAAAGCCATTGAGATCCATCTACTGTCCATCTTCCTAGCCTGTCATCTTGTCTCACCCCACATAAAGTTCACTCAAAATCTCATAAAGTACAGTCACTCCTTGTTCTTTCCTGAGTACTCATGTTTACCTTGATTTTGTTCTCCATGATGATCCCCAAACTTTTTCCTTTGGCTGATTGCATCCCACTCTAAAAATTCCACCTAATGCATCAATTCATCAAACATGTTTCCCACTCTCTTTCAGTCTGGATTAAACATCCCCCCTATCTACTCACATATCACACTTGCAACCTCTAGGAATACTTAGTTCATTACATTAGAATTAATAATGACTAGTCTCTCTGTCTCCTCTGCTAGATCTATGCACTTCTGGAGATCAGAGACAGTCTTGTATTCATAAATCCTGGCCTATAGTAAGTGTTGTGTGTTTAGGAGAGATGGAGCGGTGGTTAGATGATGCAGGCATGTGTATATAAATAAATGGTTGGGTAATTAATGATAATGATTTCTTGGTAAAAAAACATTTTAATCTATATATTGACCCTATGAAAACTAATGTCAGTGGAATTATTAAAAAAAAATTCACTCTAGAACATCCAGCAGGTCTGAGACAGTCCACATTAAAATCAATTTCCAAGGTCCATTTCATTAGTCCCTACTGAAATGCAGTGTGATCCAGACTCAGAAATTTCTCTGTGAATCAAGGCAAAATCCAGACATATGGAGCAACACATACTACCTGAAATTAAAATTCTAATTTTCCACTTGGAAAGGTTGGCACCTGCAGGTATTCAATAAACGCTTATTCAGTTGGAAAATAGAAATAGAGGTAAGAGAGAGATCAAGAGAGAGGCAGAAAAAGAGAGAGGGCAGTTTATTTTGTAATGTTCTAGCATAGGTACTATGCATTACTTGTATAGGGAAAGCAGCTGAGAATTTAAGCAGGCTACTGAATTTAATTATATCTTCCCCACTTACCTGGCCAAAAGAAGGACCCCAGAAACCAATATTTTCAACTATTACTGGATCTTTACTGTTTTCCTCTTTGATAAGAGAAAGTTGGTGCTTCTCACAACTGCTTTCCTCTAAAAAAGCCTAACAACAGCTTTGGGTGACCACTTGATGCCTCCTGGCCTGAGTCCCCAGGCCATTCATCATACAAATCCTGCTTTCCCACTCCTATGACTTTTAAGTGGGAAAAAAATACTAGAGATTTGGTTGTTGTTGTTATAAAGCAAAAGAAACTATCTTTTATAAAATATGACAGCAAAGTATCTTCCAGGTAAATCACCATCTGCTAGTATTTGAATGTTTATAAACTGAATATAATTTAGACTAATAACAGTGAACAAGAAATAACTACTAACAAACTCATTAAATAGCTATCATTTTAAATTCTATTGGAAGCATATTAAAGAAATAGCCTAATTAACACTCTACCTACTTTATGTCATTATGTAATTAGGATACCATTTTTAGAGACAGTAATATTAAATAAGTACCAGGGGAATTATATTGTCAAAGGTCACTACACTAAGTGTCAGAGCCAATATTAAAATATACTTTTCTCCGTATTTCTAATCTCAAGGATTTAATCACCGTACTGCACTGCCTGCCTTTTATGTCATTCTGTAAGATACAAACAGCAGTTCACAGGTCTGTTTAGCTTTAAAGCTTTATAAATACTAGCTCATTTCTTCTTTTGAACAAAAGTTTGAAGTAGAAGTGAGATACCCTTCTACCTTAATAGATGCATACATGAAGTTGTAACTCATCTGCAGCTGCTGGCAGAACAGGAACTATAACTCATTTTCCCTGGGATTCAGTCCAATGGCCCTCTCATTGGGAGACTAGTATCAGACATACTGAATGCCAGCACTACTGCTCAGAAAAGCAACATACACGCACAGAAGAACAAACTCCACACATTTTCAAAAGCATTCAACACTATTATAAGAGCCCTCTTTCAACATATTGTATTAATGAACTTGATTTAATTAAATTGCTATCAAGGTCTACATAAGGCCTTGCATGTTTGATCAATTTCAAACTGCAATAGTTTGTAAAAATCTTCAATTTTTTCATCTTTGGCCTTAGGCTTGGTGCATAAATTTGAATAGTCATATTAACTGGTTTTCGTTGTAGGTTTATCACTGACAGCATTGTACTAGAGGATAGATCACGAGATGTTCTTTTTAACAAAGAATGCACCACTGTTGCTTTTTAAGTTATTCTTCCTGGCAGAGTAGACCATATGATTATTCACTTAAAAAAAGGCCAATCCTGACAGACTGGAGAAAACCCGAGAGTATGGCCTCCGGACACCCTTTTAGCTCAGTGGTGAAACCCCTCTCGAAGTTCACTGTTCAGCCGGGGATTGAACAGCCTCATAAAACAAAACAGGACTAATGAGACACAACAGTCCAGGGACAAGGACTAGAAGGCAGGAGGGGACAGGAAAGCTGGTGATAGGGAACCCAAGTTTGAGAAGGGACAGTGTTGACATGTCATGGGGTTGTTAACCATTGTCATAGGGCAATATGTGTACTGTTTAATGAGAAACTGTTCTGTAAACCTTCATCTAAGGTACAAAAAAAAAAAAAAAAGAATTATCGTTATCTATGTGAGAGCAAAGTGAGAACAGAAACTCAAAAGGTTTGATGGGAAGCCTAGGGGACAGTGAGTTGAAGATAATGGTGATGGAATAATTTGGAAAAGGATAGTGAGAATAGCAGCACAACTGGAAGAATGTAATAGATGTCACTGAATTGTACATGTAGAAACTTTCAAAATGATGTAACTTTGGCTATGTATATTTTCACCAAAAAAAAGTCCTCAAGGTCGAGAAGGGAGAGTGTTGACATGTCGTGAGGTTGTTAACCAATGTCATAAAATGATACGTGTACTGACTGTTTAATGAGAAACTATTTGTTCTGTAAACCTTCATCTAAAGTACAATAAAAAAATTTAAAAAAAAGAAATAAAAAAAGGCCAATACCAATCTATTTCAGGTCACTAATGCCTAGGATATTGATCTTCAAGCATTCTATTTTTTTGATATTTCCAATTTTCCTTCTTTCATACTTTGTACATTCATGTTCCAGTTATGAATGTATGTTTGAAGGAGTTACTTCTCATTTTGTGTCATGCCATAACAGCAAATGAAGGTTCCCAAAAGCTTTAGTCAACTTCATGAAGGTGAAATCTACTTGAGGAGGCAGCTCATCCTTAGTTGTTTTTGAGTGCCTTCCAGCCTCAGGGACTCATCTTCCAGCACTATGTGGGACAGTGTTCTGCTCTTATTTGTAAGGTTTTTGCTTCCCAATTTTCTTCAGAAGTAGATCATCAAGTATTTCTTCCTATTCTGTCTTAATGTGGCTGCATCACTGAAACCTATCCACCATTGGTGACCCTGCTGTTATTTGAAATACCAGTGGCATAGCTTCCAGCATCACAACAACACATAAGCCACCACAGTATGACAAACTAAAAGACAGATAGATCTGGAAATATCCAGCCTTCAGTATGGATTACACCTTAACATAAATAAAACAAAAATCTTCACAACTGGACCAGTAAGCAACACTATGATAAATGGAGAACATAAATTTTTGAAGTTGTCAAGAATTTCATTCTACTTGGATTGACAATCAGCACCGATACAAGCAGCAGTCAACACATCAAATGATGTATTGCATTAGGCAAATCTGCTGCAAAAGACCTCTTTAAAATCTTAAAAAGCAAAGATGTCACTTTGATAACTAATGTGTGTCTGATCGTAGTCACAGTATGTTCAATCTTCTCATTCATTGGAAAGCTGAACAACGAAAAAGGCAGATTAAAAAAGAATTGACACATTTGAATTATGGTGTTGACAAAGAATATCGAATATACCATGGACTGTCAGAAGAATGAACAAATTTTCTTGGAGGAAGTACCAGAACGTTCATTAGAAGAACAGGTGGGAGGCTTCACATCGCTTACTTTAGACATGCTTTCAGGAGTGACCAATCCCTGGAGAAGGACATATTGCTTGGTAAAATAGAGGGCCAGTGAAAAAGAGGAAGCCCCTCAATAAGATACACTGACATAGTTGCAGCAACAATGGGCTGAAACTTACCTACTATTGTGAGTATGGCTCAGATCTGCTACACATAAGGTCTCTGTGAGTTGGAACTGACTTGACAGCACCAAAACAACAACACAGAATACCTAATCCTGGAGAGTGTAAAATTAATGAAAATTTGATGTGTTAATTATATTATTTCATATCAAAAGGATTTTTTGTCTAATAATCAGAGAAAGAGGAATCTAAACCAAATATATCTTTGAAAAAATGTGCTAAACCAAATTGTATGGCTGAAAGCTCAATTCATAGTGGAGTATAATTTTCCTTCATTTCTTTTTAAAATTTGACTGACTCTATCAGACTCTTTGATCAATCTAATAAAATAACATTGAATGGAAGTGAAAGATAAACATTTCATTCTGGATTAAATGATGGTCATTTTGCAATAAGTAATGATCTTCTATCACTGAAAGCATTGAAGAATAATCAAATAATTATTTTGTACAAGTGCTGTATGTTTGCAGTGTCTATTTACAATGAAAAAAAAATTCTTCTTTAGCAGCCAAACTGATTGATTTTAATATCATTGTACAGTGGAATGAATTTAATTAGCAGCCATATAATATGTTCATTAAAAATTAAAGAAAATAGCAGAAAAGTGTAACAGCTTATCAATATGCCCACCTCTTTAGTGGCATTATATTAACTCATTTGATTGAAGAAATTAATCGATGTAGGAATGTGAAAGCAGCTCTGAACCTAATAATGAATGGTGCCTACTCAGTTAAGAGTATCAAACATCAAATGAATGCTTAAGATGAAACATGAACAAGAAATCTATGGAGTAGTGGGGAAAATGGATTCAAGCTTCAGTCATTAATGTTTATTGAATGTCCCTGCTTTTATTATTTTCAGTACTGTGAATATGAACTTAATTTGAACAACAAAAAATTGTATCCTTTCATATAAAATTCATAAACATTGAAAAATCTCTTCATTGAAAAGAATACCCTTTAGGAAGCCCAAACCTGAGCTTTCAAGATTTGAGGAGGTGAAAATTTTACCTGCTCAAAACACACTTACTATTATACAGAGAAGTTGCCTTAAATTCCTATTGTAAAAGTTTCTTTGTACGATTATTATTTCTAAACTCTTAAAATTGAGGTTCAAAAAAGTTACTTGGAATCATTTTTGGTTTTGTTTCTTTGTTCTCTTTATAGTCAGAGATAAATTTATTCATGATAAAATAATTTAAAAATATAATATAAAGTGCAAATTAAAACTCCATTCCCCTACAAGCTCCTCTCCCAAGTAACCACTGTTAAATATTTTCTTCAAAAACTGTTATTTATATACTATCTTTTTTAATGCAAATTGGATTGCAATAAATACATTACAGAATATATTTTTAATCTCTCACTTAACATACTGTGTGTGTTTACCAAAAGTTTCCTAATAATTAGAAGAAAAGGACATAAACAGAAAACAAACCATCGTACAAAGACAGTATATTCACAGCCACCCTTTCTTGATGAGCTATCTGGAGTTGAGATGAAGGTATGTGACTCTACCCCCTCCATATTCGAGGTTATTTTTGTGTAATAGTCATATTTAAATACCTTTGTATTCTCCTATATTGTTCAGCTTACTCATACCTACGTACACAAAAATCCACTACCTTCAAATGATTTTGACTTACAGCAATCTTGTGTATGACTGAGTAAACTGTTCCATAGTGTTTTCTTAGCTATAATCTTTAAGGAGGATCCCTTGGTGACACAAACAGTTAAGCACCGGACTACTGACCAAAAGGTTGGCAGTTCAAACCCACTGGGAAGACAATCCTGGAGATCTACTTCTGAAAGGTTACAGCCTTGAAAACCCTAAGGAGCAGTACTACTCTGCACACATGAGGTCACCATGAGTCAGAATCAACAGAAGAAAACTAATTACAGCACCACCAATCTTTATGGCATCCACTTCTGAACAGTGAAGGGAACAGTTAAAATTGTTTTTTCTTTTCTTAATAATAATAAAAGAGGTGTGTTTTAAATAAATTTTCTCTTAATTACTCCATGTATATAAAAGCAGTCATTATATTGAATGAAAAATATTCAAGTAACTCTAACTTTTATTTTAAATAAATTGGAATTTAAAATATCCTTCCATATTCTATGCTTCTAGAAACAAACAAGACCATTCTAAATATATATTTAAATACATGAAAAGGAAATGTGAACAAATGCTACTTCTAGTTAAAAAAGTAAGAGTAGGAGAAGGCAGACAGACACAGACACTCATATTTCCTTCTCAAACCACTCAAGTGTTGCAATCTTGAAAAAGAAGAAATGAATTTATATGATACTTTGTAAATGAAAATAAAAGTAGATTTCCTCATTGCTTCATTACTCAGAAGAATGTTAATAATGCTGTTTTTCACAAAATAATAAATGTTGGAAAGGTTTTGGAGAGACTGGAACACTTATACACTGTTGGTGGGAATGTAAAATGTTCGTTGCAGCGCTGTTCATGATACTAAAAAGATGGAAACAGCCTAGGTGCCTATCAACAGATGAATGGATAAACAAATTGTGGTATATTAGAAGATATGCCCAGCAGTATGCAGAAAAAAGGTGATGATGAGAACCTGGACAAGATAGTGGGGCTTTTGGAAGGACCTGAAATAAGCAAGGATGAACCATGACAGAGCAAATTTTGAAGGTCCTTTAGAGGGTGAGAACTCAGTTCTAGAATTATGGACCTGAATATTTAGCCACATCCAGCTCAAAACCATTCTGGCAGCAAAGTGATTTGTGAAAACTATGAGTAATTCTTCTGACGGTCTCTGACACAGCAGGCTGGGGTAGGTTGATGATAAACTCCACCTCAATGGCAATATCTAATCTGTCAAATATGGAATACCATGCAATGATAAAGAACAACTATGAATCCAAGAAACATAATATGGAGGGATCTGGAAGGCATTATGCTGAGTCAATTTAGTCATTTGCATAAGGACAAATATCGTATAAAACCACTATTATAGGAACTCAAGAAAAGGTTTAAACACAGAAGGAAACACTCTGGTGGTTACGAGGGTGAGGAGGGAGGGAGAAGGGTATTCACTAACTAGATAGTAGACAAGAATTATCTTAGGTGAAAGGAAGACAACACACACTACAGCTGAAGTCAGCACAACTGGACTAAACCAAAGCTAAGAAGTTTCATGAACACTGTCAAACACTTCGAGGGACAGAGTAGCAGGGGCGGGGGTCTGGGGACCATGGTTTCAGTGGATATCTAGGTCATTTGGCATAACGAAGTTTATTAAGAAAATGTTCTGCATCCTACTTTTGTGAGTGGCGGCTGGGGTCTTAAAAGTTATTGAAAGGCCATCTAAGTTGCATCAGTTGGTCCCAACCCACCTGGAGTAAAGGAGAATGAAGAACACTAAAGACACAAGAAAGTATTATCCCAAGAGACAGAAACAGCCACAAAAACCAGAGACTGCATCAGCCCAAGACCAGAAGAACTAGATGGTACCTGGTTAACACCAATGTCCGCCCTGACAGGGAACACAACAGACAGTCCCTGGCAGAGCAGGAGAAAAGTGGGGTGCAGAACTCAAATTCTAGTAAAAAGTCCAGACTTAATGGTTTGATTGAGACTGGAGTGACCCCAGAAGACATGGCCTCTGGGCTGTCTGTTAGCTCAAAACTAAAACCACTCCTGAGGCCAACACTTCAGACAAAGATTAGACTGCACTATGGGACAAAAGTGATAGTCATGAAGAGTGTGCTTCTTAGCTCAAATAGATACATGAGACTAAATGGGCAGCTTATGTCCAGAGGCGAGATGAGAAGGCAGAGAGGTTCAGGAGATGGTTGAATGGACATGGGAAATCCGGGGTGGAAAGGAGTGTGCTGTCACAGTATAAGGAGAGCAACTAGGGTCACATAACAATGTATGTATAAATTTTTGTGTGAGAGACTAACTTGAATTGTAAACTTTCACTTAAAGTACAACAATAAAATAAAAAAAAATTATGCTGTTTTTTATTTAAAATGTTAACATTAGAACATTGCTGGAGTAAGCACAGAGATTTTTGAGACCTTAAAAAGGGCTCGACTGCTAACAAAAAGATCAGCAGTTTGAATCCACCAGCCACTCCTTGGAAACCCTATGGGGCAGTTTTACTCTGTCCTATAGGGTCGCTATGAGTTGGAATCAACTCGATGGCAATGGGTTTTATTCTCCATTAAAACCAAAAAACCCAGCAGTTCAAGTTGGCTATTCAGTGATTGGCATGGTGGGCATGCATCAGTGACTACCTCATCTCTCACTGCTGGCTGTCCACTGCCCACTCGAAAGAGTCATCTGTCTGACTTCAGCAGGGATAGGAAATGAAAGCTTACCTTCTCAAAATAATGTTTTCCTTGAAAAGAGTTAAACAGAGAAATGTTTTAAAACCATGCTTAACTTCTATCATTAGAAATTTAACCATTGAATTGACCCGGTCTCACTGTCTCTAACTTTGACAAAAGGCACACTATCCAGTGATGTTCTCAATTCAGTGAAACGCAGAACCTAAGAGGTCTCCAAGGAACTTTGTCTGAGTAGTTTGAAAGTTACCTACCCCGGAGACTACTCTTTGCGTGAATATATGACTCACTGACAAGGACACTCTCTCTTGAACACTGGTCACAGCAGAAAATGGATTGTTTTGCTGTAATATTCATTTATATCAGGCTCTAGTTACAATATGGACTAAGCTTTATCTATGGAAAACACTCTGGTTAGATATGATGTCTCTCTGGTAAGATATAGCCTATATTCTACAAATGTCTGAACTTCTCCCTTATTTCCGTTTCTCTATCACATTAAAAATAATTTTAGGGACTTCTGGGTTACATGGTGCTATAGTCAGAAGCACCATGCTGTCCCTCCGCAGCAAAGATCAGAAAAACTAAGTCAAACAGAGTCACACGTCAATCCTGAAACCTTAAACATCAAATGAAGAGATAAAGAACTCAGCCAAGCACCGAATGGAATAAGAAATTGACTGAGAACGGAACACCAGGAGAGATACATGCAGAGGTCCCCTATCAGCTGCTGTAGCACAGATCTGCCATCTTGGACTCCTATCGGAGGTCAGTGAACAGGAGGTACGAGAAAGCAGCTTCATGGAGCTTCCAGCAGGAGACAGAACAACTGGTAACCCACAATATAGGCTTTCCCAACCCCGACCCTCCTTCACCCCCACTTAGCCTCGTCTGCTTCCTGCAGCCACAGTCTATTGGCCTGGAAGCATGAGCTTCTCCCTAGTGCCTCTTGGGTTCCACCCGCCCACACTGGCCAGCTCCCGGAGTGCCATTTGTTGGCTGCTGGTGCTGTTTTTTCCACTTCTTTAGATTTCTTCCTTACCTCTCACCACCTCCCTTTCCTTTTTCTCAAATACCTGGCTCCCTACGACATCTTTGCTTCTTCCTGAAAGACTGCAAAACACTACTTGACTGTGAAACTGCTTCTGGGCCCATGCAGCCATGCTGGTGGGACCCTTGGGGGCTTTTTTGTTTGTTTGCTCTGATATGTTCTGTTTTGATTTGTTTGTTTGATTTCTTTTTCTTTTCTCAGCTTGGGAGCCCCTTCTACCCATGCAGTACCACCCAGCTTGGAAGCTAGTCCCTTACTCTGAGCAGACATACAGGGACATACCTGGGGGCATTTCTTTTTTCTTTTTATTTGTTTGTGTTTGGTTTTTATTTTCGTTTCTTTGTTTAGTTTTCTTCTCTCTCTTATTCCCTTTTTGTCTTTCTTCATTTCCAGTTTATCAATTTGTTCATTTTTTTCTTTTACTCTTTTTCTTTATTTAATTTTTGTTTTTCCCCATTTCTCAGTCTCTCATCTCTCCACTCCAATAGCAAGCTCGCTTAGCACTCTTTTTTATTTGTTTGTATGTTTTTGGCTCCTGTTCCTCTCTCCTCTCTCACATCTTTCCCATACCCGTCTTTGTTCCACACATCACAATGTACCCCCTCTTCCCTGCCTATCTGCACCATGTGATGAACATCACGCTCCCAAGCAGCACAGGCATGGCCTACTGGAACCTGCTCTGTACTGATTCCCAGTCCGCACTGTAAGTCCTGGTACATGCCACAAAAAACCTATCCCAGTAACTTCCCTTCAGCTGGACCTGCCCTGCTGAACCATACCTATGTGACTGACCCTGGTTATTGGAGAAGGAGGAGAAAAGTGTCGTGCCCACAGGCCAGCAAACAGCAAAGAATGCACAGACCGCTTGCTCAGACATAACAAAATAAAACAGCAAAGCCGGACAAAACAAACAAATCTACAATCAATAAATGAGGAAAATAACACTGAATGCCTTCAAGACAGCAGACAATATCAAAACATTTACAAAAACAAGACAGGATGGTTTCAGTCGGTGTCCAAAAAAAACACCAGATGACCTTCCAGTAGAAGAAAAGACACTAGACATCATTGATAGGGGATTCAAATATCTAATATTCAGAATTATCCAAGAGTTGAAGCAAAAAACAGACAAAAATGAGGAAAAAATAGACAAATTCATGGAAAATACAGACAAAAAATGGAAAAATTCAAGAAAATAATACAGGAACAAAATGCTAAAATAAATTCACAACTAGAAATCATAAGAAAACAACAATTAGAAATCCAAACGATAAACAACAAGATTTCAGAAATGGACAATGTCATATAAAGGCTGAGGAGCAGGTTTGAAACAATGGAAGATAGCATCAGTGAAATTGAAGACAAACACTTGGCTACAATTCCGTATGAGGAAAAATCAGAAAAAAGAAACCGAAGAAATAAGAAGAAACCCTGAGAATTATGTGAGATACAATCAAAAGCAAAAATGCGAGTGATCGGAGTTCCAGAACAGGGGGAGAAAACAGAAAACACAGAGAGGATCATTGAAGAATTGCCGACAGAAAACTTTCCCAGTATCATGAAAGATGAAAAGCTGACCATCCAAGATGCCCAATGAACCCCAGATAGGATAGACCCCCAAAAGAAAATCACCAAGGAGTATCATAATTACACTCGCTAAAACCAAAAACAAAGAATCCTGAGAGCAGCTCGAGAAAAACAAAAAGTCACACACAGAGGAGAAACAATAGCACTAAGCTCGGATGATTCAGCAGAAACCATGCAGGCAAAAAGGCAATGAAATGACATATATAAAACTTTGATAGACTAAAAAATATTACCAGCCAAGAATAATATATGCTGCAAAACTCTTGTTCATATATGATGGTGAAAGTAGGTCATTTCCAGATAAACAGAAATTAAGGGACTATGTAAAATCCAAACCAAACTTACAAGACTTATTAAAGGAAGTCCTTTGATCTGAGAACAAACAATATCGGACCACAGGCTGAATATAGGACACAGGATTGTACTAGCCAGATACAAACGTAGGAAATGAACTCTCTAGGACCATGCAAAACCAAAAGAATTACAAAAGGTAACCAGAAAAGTTAACCTGTAAAAAACAATGGCATCAGAACAATAAAAGAGGGAATAAATGATGTAGTTATAGAACCTTCTTTCTGGAGAGGAAGTCAAGCTATACAAAGTAATAATAGACTGGTTCAAATCTAGGAAAATAAGGGTAAATTTTAAGGTAACCACAAAGAAAGTTAACAAACCTAGTCATCAAAATAAAGAAGAAAAACATAAAGTCTCAGTAAAAACAAAACCTACAAAAAAAAAAGAAATTAAAAAAATCCACAAACAAAAGGAACTTAGCACCGGAGAGTAAGAGGAACAAAGAAAACGTCATCACTACAAAAAAAAGCACTACAAAATGCAATCCCACTCCTAGGAATATATCCTAGAGAAATAAGAGCCATCACACTAATAGACATATGCACAC
>NW_004443971.1:956386-959059 GCF_000243295.1 Trichechus manatus latirostris
AGACTGGAGAAACCTCTAGAGTATGGTCCCCACACACACTTTAAGTTCAGTGGTGAAGCCGCTCCCAAAGTTCACCATTCACCCGGGGATTGGACAGCCTCATAAAACAAAACAAGACTAATGAGGCACAGCAGTCCAGGGACAAGGACTAGAAGGCAGGATGGGACAGGAAAGCTAGTGATAGAGAACCAAAGTTTGAGAAGAGACAGTGTTGACACGTCATGGTGTTGTTAACCATTGTCATGGGGCAAATACATGTACTGTTTAATGAGAAACTATTTGTTCTGCTAACCTGCATCTAAAGTACAAAAAAAAGAATTATCTATGTGTGATCAAATTGACAACTGTAACTCAAAAGGTTTGATGGGAAGCCTAGGGGACAGTGAGTTGAAGATAATGATGATGGAATAATTTGGAAAAGAATAGTGAGAATAGCAGCACAACTAGAAGAATGTAATTGATGTCACTGAATTGTACATGTAGAAACTTTCAAACTGGTGTAACTTTGGCTATGTTTATTTTCACCAAAAAAAATGTCCTCAAGGTCAAGAAGGGAGATTGTTGACATGTCGTGGGGTTGTTAACCAATGTCATAAAACAATATGTGTACTCACAGTTTAATGAGAAACTGTTCTGTAAACCTTCATCTAAAGTACAATAAAAAAATTTAAAAAAATAATTGCATAATGTTTTGATACTATTTTTCCACACATACATTTTGAGATTATTTGTAAGTGCTTCATAGCTTCTGGAAATATCAAGAGTTTTCTCACCCAGCTACATCCTGTGACTTCTGGACTGCCTAGTACACCAAAAGGAATGCCTTCTACAGTGTCTCACAACTCCTTAGATGCCAAGGATGAGGAAGGTCTACTCTCACAGATCCATAATCATGAAGGACCATTGCCTCACATGGAGATGTGACTGTAATTAAGAGTAACTTACAAATAGGGAAAAAATGAGTTGTTAATAATTAGGTCAGGATGAAACCTGATAGAAAATGTGGAGAGAAATCTCTCAAAAGCTTTTGCATTTGGTATATTGCCATGGAAATGGAATGTGATCTTGGAACTGAACAGAAGTAAGATAGAATGGTTTGATGTAAGTAGGACTGGAGTCACAGAATGGTGAGTGTGCACCCTAGTCATGCAGCATTCAGCTCAGAGACTTTAACAGGTTACACTGAGATTCCACCTCACAATAATGAAACCCATTTAATGGGGTTATTGTGAAGAATAAGTTAGACAATCCAAGTAGAATTTCCTGGCATATGAGAGGTATTCAGAGAGAGAAGTCACATGATTCTGAAAAGGAAAACGGGCATGGTCTCAAATCAGTAGCCTAACCTCCTACCTTAAGAAACTAGAAAAAGAAGACCAAACTAAACCCAGAACAAGCAGAAGGAAGGAAATAAAGATTGCATCAGAAATCAGTAAAACAGAGAATAGAAAAACAATAGAAAAAAAACAGTAAAACAAAAACCTGGTTCTTGGAAAGATGAACAAAATCGGCAAACATTTAGCTCGATAGACGAAAAAAAGAGAGAGAGAGAGAGAAGATTCAAGTTACTGGAATCAGAAACGCAAAAGGGGATACCACGACCAATCTTACAGAAACAGAAAAGATTATAAGGGAATACTATGATTATTTTCCTAAATTTTAATCCTCTTTGGTTAGTTCTGCTTTGAATCACTTGAGTTTACAAATATATAGTCTTGGAATCTGGAGATTTACATTTCCAACCTAGGATTTGAAAATTAATTTACAGTGTTTTAACATAGCTATTAATATGAATTATTTTAGCAATAAATATTTTTCTTTTCTAATTCAATGTTTTAGGCAACACATGAGGTGAGGAAGCAGGCATAGGATTTACTTCTTTGCTATAATCCACGATACCCAGGCTCTGTTTCTTTTATCCTTGAAGTGGTTAGGGCACACAAAAGAGAATATTCAATAAATTCTTGTTGACTTAACTAGAGAAGAAAGAAGAAAACAGTCCACCTACATCTGGTATTTGTTAATTCAGTTCTTATTTTCGTCCCTGGAATCTGATAGCACTGCTGAATTTGAAAAAAAAATCATCAACATCTTCAATTGTATCCCATAGTAGGGGTAGCCCGAACTCAATTAGAGGTAAATTTGAAATACCAAGAGTAATGATAATGATTATTTACAGACACATAGAACATATTTCATATAGCTATTGGTCATTCATATTTTCTTCTTATGTCAAGTACCATTCATAGGACATTTATTCTTAAAAGGAGTTTTATTATTTCTTCATGATTCGTTGAAGGCCTATTCCTTCTCAATCAAACCAAACTCTCCTCTAAACCAACATTTTTTCCAGAAGTTAACTCTAGAAGTCTCTCTACTTATTAGCTATGTTTTGTTGGGCATTTGATCTTTGACTCATTTTTTATTTATTTATTTATTTAATCTGTAAAATTAGTCTAATTGTTATTATAAGCATGACATAGTGATTTAAAATATTTAACATACCATGGGCTATATTGAAATTAAAAAAAAAAAACAATTCTATCTAGTTGGTTCCCAGCTTTGATAGAGGGCTATGAACATTAGTTGTCAGGAAATAAAAATACTGCTGGAGATAATTGAACCAGTTTGTCAAAGTCCTTGTGATCCAGAAATGGGGCGGGGGGGGGGGGG
>NW_004443971.1:959159-982673 GCF_000243295.1 Trichechus manatus latirostris
TGGGATGAAAGAAAAAGAGAAGAAAGAGAGCAAGAAGGAAAAAATAATAAACATCTATTTCCCAGATTGAGAGGATTTTTAGATTTTTAAAAGATTTAGTTTTTAATACCAAAAATCTGAAGTTTAGAGAAAAAATTCAAAGTTCTTTTTTTTTGTCCCCCTCATATGTCAGTAAAAAACCTAGTTTGTATATGTCATTTTTTCTGGTATCACAAAAAGAAGTCTTCTTCCAGTGATTGTTAGGGGAAACAAAGCATTTCAAAGATCAGGGCATCTCAGGCTTAGGCAAATGAGACTGAGTGGAAATAGCTTTCAATGACCATATTGGAAATGTTAATTCTGAAAATGTGTACTCAGATTCTGGGTTCCCAAGGGCCTTCTCATTGGTAATGCAAAATTCTTTTTCTCAAGAAACTTGTTAGATAGCACCTCTCCAGAATTCATCAGAGACTTTGGTACATTTTAGTCCATGCAGAGATTTTCAAATTTTAGTTTCTATGAAGCCACGTATCTTGCCTTGAATCAGAAATTTAACACCCCATGTTGTATTCTATGGCCTTAGGCTCTGGTCGGATGATAGTTAATCACTTGGCTGTTAACCCAAATGTTAGTGATTCAAACCAACAAGTTGCTCCCCAGGGAAAAAAACAGGCAATCTGTCCCATAAAGATTTAAGCCCAGGAAACACTATGAGGTAGTTCCTCTTTGTCCTACAGGGCCACTATGAGTCAGAATAGGCTCAATGACACACAACGACAATTCATGTCTGGCTAAAAAAGAGTTCCAAACACATTTTAGAGAGCCCTGTACAAAGACTAAACATCATAATTCCCTGTCTGAAGTACACCTCAGGTTTTTTGAGTAAATTCTTTTTTTATTGTTGTGCTTTAAGTGAAAGTTTACAATTCAAGTTAGTCTCTTATACAAAAATTTATACATACATTGTTTTGTGACCCTAGTTGCTCTCCCAATACTGTGACAGCACACTCTTTCTTTCCATCCCTGATTTCCCGTATCCATTCAATCACATCCTGACCCTCTCTGTCTTCTCATCTATCCTCTGGACAGGAGGTGCTCATTTAGTCACATTATCTACTTGAGCTAAGAAGCACACTCTTCACCAGTATCATTTTATGTCCCATAGTCCAGTCTAATCTTTGTCTGAAGAGTTGGCCTCAAGAAAGGTTTTAGTTTTGGGCTAACAGAGAGTTCAGATCCATATCTTCTGGGGTCGCTCCAGTTTCAATCAAACCATTAAGTCTGGCCTTTTTACTAGAATTTGAGTTATGCACCCCACTTTTCTCCTCCTCTGTCAGCGACTTTCTATTTTGTTCCCTGTTCGGGCAGTCATTGTGGTAGCTGGGCACCATCTAGTTCTTCTGGTCTCAGGCTTATGAAGTCTCTGTTTTATGTGGCCCTTTCTATCTCTTGGGCTAATACTTTCCTTGTGTCCATGGTTTTCTTCATTCTCCTTTACTCCAGGTGGGTTGTGACCAATTGATGCAACTTAGATGGCTGCTTACTAGCTTTTAAGACCCCAGAAGCCATTTTTGAGTAAATTCTTGCAAGTTAATTAAGCACTAAGTTTCATGATCAGAGAATATTTCTTCATAGTTTCTCATGACTTATTCTTTCTTCATGCCTGTAACATTTATTCTTTCAATGAGTGTCAGTCACTTTCTCCTTCACTAATTTATCTGTCCTTGGTACTTAATTATGCTGGGGAGAAAATTCTGTGATTTTGCTAAGACTAGTGTTAATATGTCTATTCTTTGCTGATTTATTTAGTTATTTATTAAGGAAACAGTTGTTTCATGATTCACAACCCCTAAAATTGTCTTAGACAATGTGCTACATATCTTTCTAGCACTTCAAATTTATGAATAAGAGCTATTTTTCTACTGTATAGTCCATAAACAATAAAATATCCCTCTGTAAAAAAAATTTAGTGTGCTTCACGTCCATAATATTGAATTGATCACAATTTTTGTTCATTAAAATACCATCTTATCATTTTTTTGTCCTTTGTGTGTTCACTTATTCACTGATATTTTTTATTCAGTAGTAAACTACACCTATGAAAAAGTCATCTTGTACAACAACAAAACAATTGATGATAACATGCACCTGCGTACGTGCTCATCATTATGCTCACCCTTAGTCCACGCTCACCTGGGATTACCTACATCCTACATCTTGTCTTTTTTCATTCCCTACATGATTTATCACTTATACAAAATACACTGTTATTTTTTGATCACCCTACATTTTATGAAAAGTGATTTTGAGTGAATTCATTTTGGACTTCTTTACTTTCTTTCATTACCGTATTACCAAGAGTCATCTGCATCGTTTAATGTAGCTGTACTTCATTTACTGTGATTCTGAATAATATTCCATTATGTCAATATCCCACAGTTAATTCACAATTTATCCATATATTGTCCTATCAGTGAACATGTATGTAAATTTCTCTTCATATACATATATAAAAGATAATCTTAGGTATATACATAAGGTAGAATTTTTGGGTCATAGGATGTGTAAATGTTGAACTTCACAAGATAAGGCCAGACTTTTTCAAAGTGGCTATACCAGAATAAACTTCCATCAGCAATGTATAAGAAATCCTCTGGATTCATATGCCATTTACTCAGAAAATCTAATTTCATGCCCTTATTTTCATATGAAAGTGCCTAGGTTGTTTAAACAGCTTGCACTCAGCTGCTAACTTAATGATTGGTGGCTTCAACCCACCAGCGATCCATAGGAGAAAACATCTAGTGATTGCTTAGTAAAGATTATAGCCAAAAAACTTTATGGAGCAGTTCTACTCTTCACACATGGGACCTTCAGGGGTAGGAATCAACTCAATGGCAACTAACAACTACCATCTTCAGATAAGTTTAAAACAAAATGGACTAAATGGAAGAAGTGAACCAGTCTGCAGTGTCTGACTTTATTATTTTTGAACTTTATGGTTCACAGGAGCTCCAGACCTTCCTTCTAGTGATATTTTCTTCACTTTATTTGATCACCATTTTAGGCAACACTTTCACTGTGCTGTTAATCATTGCTGACCTGCATCTCCACTCTCCCATGGTGATGCTTGTGTCAATGGTCTATGTCCGTTATGTGGCAAGCCACTCCGTTACCTCAGGATCATGAACAGATAAATGTGCGTTGGGTTAATGATCATATCGCGGATCACTGGCTTTGTGTATTCAATAAGCCAACTAGCTATGATTGTAAAGCTGCCTTTCTGTGGACCTAGGGAACTGGACAGCTTTTTCTGTGATATTCTGTTGGTGATCAAGCTGGCCGGCGTGGACACCTATATTCTGGAAATGTTGATAAATGCTGACAGTGGAGTACTGGCGACAATCTGCTTCACCTTGTTGCTGATCTCCAACTCTTATTTTCTGTTTACTGTTGTCTTTACTCTAAACATGAGGCAGCCAAGGCTCTCTCCGCCTGCACTGCCCACAGCGTAGTAGTGATTTCATTCTTTGTGCCCCCACATATTCATCTATCTGTGGTCACCCAGTATCACGTAGGTGGACAAGTTTCTTCCTGTATTTTAGGCTGAATTCAGCTATGTATACTATAAGAAACAAAGAGATTAAAAGTGCTTTGAAGAGACTATGACATTAGCGTATAGAATTCAGTGCGTATTCCAGGGACTCACATTATCAGAATATTTACTAGAAATTCCCTAAATTAGTCACACTTGTCCTGTTAATCTGAACTAGGAAGCATTCATTCCCCAATTCACATACGTGTATATCCAAATGAATGGTTTATGTCAATTGTATTCCATTTCATAATCAATTATTTATGATTGAATGCAAAATGATTAACCAGTCTTTACAATTGTGATTTCGTTGTGCTCAAAACTGATTTGAGATAAATAACAACATTCATGATACTGTTGCTCCAGCTACCACCACATCTTGAAATACTTTATTATGCTAAGAATTTATTTGAGCTAAGCATATCTGCAATTTTTGTTTATATTTAGGTGTAATCCATACAGAAGGCTGTGGTTTTTTTTTTTTTTTAATCTTTATCAGTATGTGCTTCAAGTCTCTTCACTTTCAGCAAGCAAGGTTGTGTCATCTGCATATTGCAGATAATACTGTCTTGCAAACTTCTGTCATGACATTTCTGGTGTTCTTTCTATCACGGAGGCCATACTTTGCAACTGCCAATCCTTCTTTGTTTCCATTTTTCGCATTCCAATCTCCAATAATTATCAATGCATCTTGGTTGCATGTTTGATCTATTTCAGACTGCAGAAATTGGTAAAAATCTTCAATTTTTTCCTCTTTGGCCTAAGTGATTGGTGCTTACATTTGAATAATAGTCATAGTAACTAGTCTTCCTTGTAGGCGTATGGATATTATCTTATTACTGACTTCAGGATAGATGTTGAAATGTTCTTTTTGACGATGAACACGACGCCGTTCCTCTTTGTCAGTCCCTCCATAGTAGGCCTTGTGATCGTCTGATTCAAAATGGCCAATACCCGTCCATTTCAGCTCACTAATGCCTAGATATCAATGTTTATGCATTCCATCTCATTTTTTACGACTTGCAGTTTTCCTACAGTCATACTTTATACATTCCACCTTCCGATTATTAATGGATGTTTGCAGCTGTTTCTTCTCATTTTGAGTCATGCCACATCAGCAGATGAAGGTTCTGAAAGCTCAACTCCACCCATGTCATTAAGGTTGACTCTACTCTGAGGAGGCAACTCTTCCCCAGTGGTATTTCGAGTGCCTTCCAACCTCAGGAGTTCTCTTCTGGCACCATATCAGACAATGTTCAGCTGCTATTCATACGTTTTCACTGATCAATTTTTTTTCCAGAAGTAGACTGCCAGGTCCTTCTTCCCTTCAGTGGAGGCGCCACTGAAACCTGTCCACCAATGGTGACTCTGCTATTATTTGAAAAACCGGTGGCAAAGCTTCCCGTATCACAGCAATTCGCAAGCCACCACAGTACGACAAACTGACAGATGCATGGTAGATCTAAATCTCTCTATCTCTAAGCATATCACGTACATCTTCTCATTTATATTTTTAAGGAGCCAGTGAATTATAAATTGTTATTTTCCTTTTATAAATGGATTAATTCATCTTTCAACTATTTAGCATTCTAGCTAACTTGTCTAGAGAGACAGTTGTAAAATTTTAAGCATTCTTCACCACATTCAGAAAGGAAAAAAGATTGATAATCATAATCTGGAAAGACAATTGTTACCCACAACTTTGTGTTTGGTCATTTGTGAAATAGTATAATTTTCTTTAAGAGACTAAGGTTAAAAACAAAGATGGGTGTAGTAACAACTTTGGGCAATTTCCTTCTTCTATTGATAAATGAGCGAGTGATTTCATTATAGCAGATAAAAGCAGGAGAAGAAGTGTTATGAATACAGGGCAAGAAAGTTTAATTCTAAAGGAATAAACTGCCCGTTAATTCACTGCTGTGTTCAGATGAACTGCCAGAACTAGATTATGTGAAAAGCTTATGAATTTTTTTTCCTTTTTTACACGTAACAAAATGTTCTTTTTCTTAGGAATTTAGCCTACTCTATGCCTCAAAAGGAGTCCCTGGGTGATGTAAGTGGTTAAGCGCTTGGGTGCTAACCAAAACTTTGATGACTGGAATTCTCACAGACTTGTCTCATTAAAGTGCTGGTGATCTACTTCCAAAATACCACAATCATCGGAAACCCTGCGGAGGACTGTTCTCTGACACACATGGGGTTGCCATGAGTCAGAATCGAATCAATGACAAGGGATTTCTTTTTTTTTTTTTTCTTTTCTTTCTTTTTTTAATGCCTCAAAAAGTTATACAACATTACCTCATCTGAAATCTATAAAGTCAAATGTGCTTCAAATTTCATGTTTTACAAAAGGTAACAGGGTTCTGTATATTTTGTAACATTTGCTATAAAGCCTGAGGGATGAGCTCTTAATAAAAATGGTTATTATTCCTGCATTAAAATATATAAATATTCACACTTGAATGTAATATATAATATCCATGAGTAGGTTCCCATCAGTTCAGGTCAGGTTAAGTTGTGCAACCATATTAAGTTACAAAAACAACTAAAAATATTACTTTTCCAGGGGCTGTTTGAATTTCAGAACTGTGGAAATATATAATATTAAATTTAACATGCATTCAAGCATGTGAAGAAACATGTTTTGATCTTAGAATGTAGCTGGTGGTAGGTCTACCATAGTTGGGACTATGATGTGATCTCTGCCCTGTGTGGACCTTGGGATATTAAGTGGTCTGCATAGCCCTACACTATTCTGTTCTCTGTGTCACATAAAGAGAAGAATAAAGCTGAACTATTGTATCTACCTGTACATAGATCAAGAGGCAGTTGTTCAAACAGAGCAAGGGGATACTGTGTGGTTTAAAGTTAAGAAAGGTGTGCATCAAGGTTGTATCTTTTCACCATACTTATTCAATCTGTATGCTGAGAAAATAATCCGAGAAGCTGGCATATATGAAGAAGAACGGGGCATCAGGATTGGAGGAAGTCTCTTTAACAACCAGGATTATGCAGATGACACAACCTTGCTTGCTGAAAGTGAAAAGGACTTGCAGCACTTACTGATGAAGATCAAAGACTACAGCCTTCAGCATGGATTACACCTCAACATAAAGAAAACAAAAATCCTCACAACTGGACCAATAAGCAACATCATGATAAACGGAGAAAAGATTAAAGTCGTCAGGGATTTCATTTTACTTGGATCCATAATCAACACCCATAGAAGCAGCAGTCAAGAAATCAAGTGAGTCATTGCATTGGTCAACTCTGCTGCAAAAGACCTCTTTAAAGTGTTGAAAAGCAAAGATGTCACCTTGAAGACTAAGGTGCGCCTGACTCAAGACATTATGTTTTCAATTGCCTCATATGCAAGCGAAAGCTGGATGATGAATAAGGAAGACCGAAGAAGAATTAGCACCTTCAAATTGTGGTGTTGGCAAAGAATATTGAATATACCTTGGACTGTCAGCAGAATGAACAAATCTGTCTTGGAAGAAGTACAACTAAAACGCTCCTTAGAAGCAAAAATGGCAAGACTACATCTCATGTACTTTGAAAGTGTTATCAAGAGGGATCAGTCCCTGGAGAAGGACATCATGCTGGTCAGCCAAAACAGAGGAAGATCCTCAAGAGATGCCTTGATACACTGGCTGCAACAATAGGCTCAAGCATAACAACGATTGTGAAGATGGCACAGGATTGGGCAGCGTTTCGTTCTGTTGTACATAAGATCTCTATGAATCAGAACCAACTCAAAGGCACCTAACAACAACTACATATTTGTGATATCTGAATTTCTATGTTACTTCCATAAGCCCACGACAGCTCTTACTTTCTAGAATTAGGATTCCAATACTTACCTACCAAAGCAGAAAGTTATCGTCTTTATAACATTAATGAAACAATAAATCTACTCATTGTGTAAACAAATATGTATGATGATCCAAAATGAATTCAGGTAAGAACAGTCTGAGCAAAGATTCAGGGCTTCTGTTCATCATATAGTCATACCCATCATAGTCAAGTAAGGTTGTAAATCTCAACATAAGAAATTATTAATCCACAGGTGATCTAGGCCAGTAGTTCCCAGACTTTTTGGCTTTAATAACCCTTTACACCCTTAGGAATGATTGAGGACATCAAAAGTTTTCTGTTGGAGGCGGGGCCAAGATAGTGGAATAGTAAGACACTCCCTGTGGTCCCTTTGACAAAAAAACAGCTGATTTTATTATATATGGCAATCTAGGGGCTCGGAACTTCAAAGGCAAAGTTGAGGAATTGGACTCAGTGGTAGGGGGAGGTTTCAGAAGTAGTGAGGAGTTGCCAGACCTGCCTTGGCGGGAACCGGAACCCTGCAGGCTGGATTGGCTGGAGTGCAAGATGAGACAATAACTGGCACTCTGGATGCGTTTTCCATATGGGGAGAGATCAAGGGGCGGAGACTTTACTTAAGCCTCCAGAATCAGTTTAAAGCATCGCACAATCGGCAAAAGATAAGTACATGTTCTAAGCCACCATGTGGATCAAAAAACACCCCTTTGGGAAGAACCTCTCTCCTATTTACCTCCCCGCCCCTCACCACTCTACGTTAGGTCCCAGGCAAGTTTCAGTGATTGCCACATCCCTTGGGACAGAAGTATGACCTGCCACGTGCCCTAAGCCATTTTCCTGGCCTTGGAGAGGGAACAAGTTAACAAACAGGAAAAAATACTCTACCAGCTCCCCAAGCCTGGAACTCAGGGAAGGCATAGCCCCTTTGCCTAGGCACAGGCATAAGGGGTCTATGGACTTTGAAAGCCTTTCACCCCTGTATAGACCTGTGTGGGCCCATTTCAACAGTGTAGGCCTCATTAACACAATACAACAGGATGTATACCTGAAGCCTAACTTCAACTGTATCAGCTATATGGTAGAGTGGAAGGTTAGTGACATTTGACACTGGTCTGCTCATTAAGCAGTGTCCTCACCTACCCACATCAGGGGACTGAGGACTGGTGGTTCCACCCACACCACCTAACCACCTCCAACAGGAATCCAAGAATAAGTGCTGCCTCTCAGTACTTACAACCAACAACACTGGGTGCCCATAGTCTGGCTGCAAAACCCATCCACCTACGTGCTTTAGGGAATAGGGACACACTTTCCTCCCACACTCAAGGGCAGCCATCAGCCCCCTGTCTTGCTCAGCGTGTGACCCCTTACTGCATCCAGATACCTATGCCTACTGCAGACAGATACCTATGCCTACTCCAATCATCCCTGCCAGTCTAGGACTGTAGGTGAGAGTCTGTTCCACACACTTGGTGACCGACTACCTGGACACCTGAGCTGAATCCATACAAGAAAAGTAAACAGACTCCTAACCTCACATACCCAGTAGCAGATCTAACTACCCGGTGACAGGACATTATAGCTTCAAGGTGCCAATAATCAAACTAGCTCAGATAAGCAGCCTATTTGGGCATATCAAAACAAAACAAAACAAGAAGATAGGACACAGTAAGCAAACATAAAATAAATAAATATAATAACTTATTGATGGCTAGGAGAAACCAGTCAATATCAAATCACATAAAGAGGCAGACCATGATGGCTTCAGCAAGCTCCCAAAAAGTCTTCTGTTTATGTAACTTGTACTTATTAATATTTATAATTTTACAAATTAAAAAACAAAAAATTATGGTATTTATGCATTGTCACGGATTGAATTGTACCCTCCAAAAATGTGTGTTAACTTGGCTAGGCCATGATTCCTAGTATTGTATGGTTGTTCTCCATTTTGTAATGATGTGATTATTCTATGTGTTGTAAATCCTAGCCTCAGTGCTCATGGTTATGATCTTATTTAGGAGTAAGCTATCTGTTATGTTAAGGCATGATTCGAAGCAGTTATGTTATTGAGGCAGAACACAATCTACAGAATTAGGTTGTACTTTCAGTCAATCTCTTTTGAGATATAAGATATAGAAGCAAGCAGAGAGGAGAGGGACCTCCTACCACAAAGAAACGAGAGCCAGGAGCAAAACATGTTCTTTGGACCCTGGGTCCCTGCGCTGAGAAGCTCCTAGACCCAGGAGAAGATTGATGACAAGGACCTTCTACCAGAGCCAAAAGAGAGAGAAATTCTTCCCCTGGAGCTGGCGCCCTGAATTCAGACTTCCAGCCTCATAAACCGTGAGAGAATAAATTTGTTTGTTAAAGCCATCCACTTGGGTCTGGCTATTACACCAGCACTATATAACTAAAACATTCAGTAACTCATTTAAAAATACAACCCCCCCCCCAAAAAAAAAAATCCACTGCTGTCAAGTTGATATTCCAACTCATAGAGAACTTATAGGACAGAGTAGAACTGCCTTACAGGGTTTCCAAGGAGGGACAAGTGGATTCAAACTGCCAATCTTTTGGTTAGCAGCTGGTCTATCAAAAATAGGAGAGCTTAAATACATTGCATGTAAACAAAAAAATGTCATTTATGAAAAAAATAATAATTCTATTTTCCAAAGGAAAATAATGAAGTGAGAATGATATTGTTTTACATTTTGTAATTTTCTTTAACATACGGCTTATGTGATGGTTAAGATTGTGTGTCAACTTGTCTGGGCCACGATTCTCAGTGTTTTGGCAGCTGTATAATGTTGTGATCACTTCCCTGTTGAGATTTGATACGTGATCACCCCCATAACAGGATCTGCTTTGAGTAGCCAATCAGTAGAAGGGGAGTTTCCTTGGGCACATGAATGGCATCTAGTGTGGTTGGACATTCAGACAGGGCTCAAAGGGGCTTTTGCTGGTTCTGGATCCTGCAGCTGGCTCCTGTCCATCTGACCTCCAGTTCTTGGGACTTGAGCTAGCAGCTTACCTGTGGTCTTCTCTGCTGATTTGGGCTTCGTTGATCTTCACAGCCTGTGAACAAGAGCACTGCTCTCCGGTCTGTTGATCTTGGGTTCAGCAGCTCCTGTGGCTACCTAAATCATGAGAAACCTCTTTCATGACCCATGGAATTGGGACTTTACAGCCTCTACAACTGTTTTTTAGAAAACAAATATATTCTGAAAACAAAAATCCTCACAACTGGACCAATAAGCAACATCATAATAAATGGAGAAAAGATTGAAGTTTTCAAGGATTTCATTTTACTTGGATCCACAATCAACACCCATGGAAGCAGCAGTCAGGAAATCAAAAGACGCATTGCATTGGGCAAATCTGCTGCAAAAGACCTCTTTAAAGTGTTGGAAAGCAAAGATGTCACCTTGAAGACTAAGGTGTGCCTGACTCAAGTCAAGGTATTTTCAATCACATATGCATGCGAAAGCTGAACAACAAATAAGGAAGGCCGAAGAAGAATTGATGCCTTTGAAATGTGGCGTTGGTGAAGAATATTGAATATACCACGGACTGCCAAAAGAACAAATAAATCTGTCTTGGAAGAAGTACAACCAGAATGCTCCTTAGAAGCAAGGATGACTAGACTACATCTTACATACTTTGGACATGTTAGGAAGGATCAGTCCCTGGAGAAGGACATCATGCTTGGTAAAGTACAGGGTCAGAGAAAAAGAGGAAGACCATCAATGAGATGGACTGACACAGTGGCTACAACAATGGGCTCAAGCATAGCAACGATTGTGAGCATGACGCAAGACTGGGCAGTGCTTCGTTCTGTGGTGCATAGGGTCACTATGAGTCGGAACTGACTTGACGGCACCTAACAACAACAACCACAACAACCATGCGAGCCATTTCCTTGATATAAATCTCTCTCTCTCTCTCTCTCTCTATGTGTGTGTGTGTGTGTGTATGTGTGTATATATATGTGTCTGTGTGTGTGTACATATATGTGTCTGTGTGTATATATATATATGCTTTACTGGTTTTCTTCTCTAGAGATCCCAGACTAAGACAGCTTAATAAAAGCAATTGAGTTTTCTTATCTGCCTCCACATTCAGTCTGCTGTTATATGTTGCCCTGACGGAAGTATATGAAAACCTTCAGACTTACACAGTTACACAGTTGGATAAAAGAAAGTATTTTTATTTTGACACGAAAGCAATGGTGAATAAAACTGCAGGTGTGCTTTAGTACAAATTGAGGCAGTGTGGGAACAAGCTGTATTGGTTTTTGTGGTATTTCTTACCACCACTCACTCACAGTAAAAATCAACAACTACAAAAACTTTTTTAAAAAATCACTTCTACAAATATTAAAGCACAAAGAAATGTTGTTGTTATTGCCATTGTGATTATTATCTTAAACAGTGAATATTCTTTTACATTTATTCCTTCTGGTGATTTTAATTCCCTCCTTACTGCTTACAGGAATAAATATTTTTAGCCTGATTGAATTTCCCTTACATTTCTTCTAGTAACAATTCGCTCAGTTGTTGTTTATCTGAAAATGACTTTATTTTTATATTTGAATGATGTTGTTGCTGGATATACAAATTTTTCTTATATAACACTTTATATAAGAAAAATTTTTTCTTATAATAACACTTTATGTTATTCCATTGTCTTCTTGTGTTCACATTTTCTGTTGAATAGACATTCATCAGCCATACAGTTGTTTCTTTGAAGGTAATGTTTCTTTTTTGTGGCTGCTTAATGCATATTCCCTTTGTCTTTGGTTTTCATAAAAATGACTATATGCCTACGATGTGATTTTTTCTGTATTTACCATTTTAGTGTTTACTACACTTCTTGAATCTGTGGGTTGATGCTTTTGATCAATTTTAGAAAATCCTCAACCACTATTCTTCAAATATTACTTCTCGTTCTCTTCCTCCTTTTATTCTGGGGGTCATTTACTCATGTGTTGCAGAGTTTCATTGTTCCCACCTGCCTCTTAAGACATTCTGTTTAGCTGCCTTTTAAATTTCTTTTATATCTCTGTGCTTCTGTTAGGACAATTTCTGATGAGCAATCTTTTGTGTCCACGGATTCTTTGTTCTGCTGTGCCAAGTCTGCTTTTAAGCCTAACCTACATTTATAACTTCATATTTTTAGTTCCAAAATGTCACTTCGTTGTTTCCTAGATATTCCATTTTTCTGTTGAAATTGTTCACTCTTTCCACCCATTTTTTTTGTACTTTTTTTCTTAATATGTTTTAAAATGTATAGTGGTTATTTTAAACTTTAGTCTGTTAATTTCACAATTGAATCATCTACAGTATGCTTCATTAACTATTTTTTATTCTGAGTCACAAATTCCTGCTCCTTACCATATCTCATAATTATTTTATGTATGTTACACATTGTATATACAATATCAAAGAGCTGTTATCTGATATATTCCTCCAGAAACCATTTCATCTTTTCTCTATTAGGCATTTAGGGTTAAGGTGGGTCACCTAAATCCAAACAGATACTGGTTTGTTCCTTCTTTTTAGTTATGTTCCCTCCAGGTTTTGATTGCGACTCTGATGGGTCTCTTTTTCCTCAGCCTGTAAGATTTCATGGGATGCAGTTTTGTCCTTCAGAATTTTTGAGTTTACAAGTGTGGCCTTCTTCCATTTCTCATAGCTTCAAAAACACAGAAAATTACTAAAGCATAAAACTGGCTTCATGTTGTCCTTTTTAATTTAATGCAGTTAATAAGAATCCAATTATGAATACAATTATTAAGCAAAAAAATCATGAGAAGTAAAATATCACTGAATGTATAATCCAGAAATAATTTTGGATCACAGCTATTCAGGCACATGTGTACTCCCACTTTTAGCAGTGAAATGGATTCAATTTTCTATTTTTCAAAGTAAATCATAAATTACATCAGTTTCACAATTGATGAATTATTATCACATATATCATATAATCATATAATAAAGTCTTGGAAACCAAGTCTTGAGCAACAGAAGGGTTATATGACTTATACAAGAAAATAAGTCAGCAGATAATCTGGGCAGGGTAGTTGTTGGATAATAACACCAGCCATGAAATGATAAGATCAACATCTATTTGAGCCCAGGTTCAAAAAATAGTCACGGAGTCATAAAAATTAAGTGAAAATTTCAAAAATTGTGAAAGGTGCAATATGAAGATATGGATATAGATATAGTATAATATAGCTATACGAAAATGCAGATATAGATATTAACCTGCTCTAGACGAAGTGGATAAAGAGCTTGAGTCAATTGGAATTGAGACACGCAAGAGTGAGAGCAGAAGTCACAGGCAAAATCACTGACACGTACCATTTCTGAGGCTCTCCTTGTTTCTTCACGTACCATATGTCAGTCTCCCCTTACTACACGCCCTTATCCATCTTCTGTTTACTCCTGTGATAATTAAGGTTGTGTGTCAACTTCGCTGGGTCATGAGTCTCAGTAGTTTGGCAGTTATGATGTAGTTTGGCAGTTATGTAATGACGTAATCACCTCCCTGATGAGATCTGATATAATGTAATCACCTCCATAATAAGATATGCTACGAGCAGTCAATCAGTTTAAAGAGAGTTTCCTTGGGGGAGTGGCCTGTATCCAATATATATGGATTTTCTGGCAAAGCTCATCTGACCTCCGGTTCTTAGCACTTGAGCCAGCAGCCTGCTGTCTGACCTACCAATCTTGGGTTCATCAGCCCCTGCAGGTATGTGAGTCAGTAGAAACCTCTAGCCTAATGCCTGATCCATGGACTTGGGTTGGGACTTGACAGCCTCTACAACCACGTGAGCCATTTCTTTGAGATAAATCTCTGTCTCTCTCTCTCTCTCTCTATATATATATATGTTTGTGTTGTGTATGTATGTGTGTATATATATATCTACATGTCTATATATCTATATATATCTAAATATCAGTATATCTACATCTATCTATCTCTCTGTCTCTCTCTCTATATATATATATAATGGAGCCCTGGTGACACAGTAGTTAAGAGCTTGGCTAACCAAAAGGTCATTTATTCTAACCTACCAGCCACTCCTGGGAAACCCTGTGGGGAAGTTCTACTCTGTCCTACAGGATTGCTATGAATTAGAATCAACTTGACATCAATGGGTTTGGTATTTTGGTTATATATTGGTTACATGTGTATATATAGAGAAAGAGAAAGAGAGCGAGAAATCTATATATCTCTGTCTCTATATTTATATCCATATCTATATCATTTATATCTATCTCTATATCTGGAGCCCAGATAGTGCAATGGTTAAGAGCTATGGCTGCTACTCAAAAGTCTGGCCGTTCAAATTCACCAGCCACTTCTTGGAAACCATATGGCACAGTATTGCTCTGTCTTATGGGGTCGATCTGAGATGGAATCAACTAGATGACAATGGGTTTTATATCTATATCTATGTTGTTGTTGTTGTTAGGTGCCATAGAGTCAGTTCTGATACATAGCGACCCCATGTACAACAGAACAAAACAGCCTGGTCCTGCGCCATGCTCACAATCATTGTTATGTTTAATCCCTTTGTTGCAGCCACAGTGTCAATCCGTCTCATTGAGGGTCTTCCTCTTTTTCACTAATCCTCTACTTGACCAAGCATGATACCTTCTCCAGGACTGATCCCTTCTGACAACGTGTCCAAAGTATGTGAGACATAGTCCCACCATCCTTGCTTCTAAGGAGCATTCTGGATGTACTTCTTCCAAGACAGATTTGTTCATTCTTTTGGAAGTCCATGGTATATTCAATATTCTTCTCCAACACCACAATTCAAAGGTGTCAATTCTGTATTGATTTCCCCAGTTTCAGAATGCATAATTGGAATAAAAATACTCAGCAATAGGTAGAATCCCCGCATTGGATCCCTAACAAGTGGAGTAAGAGCTATTATGGTAGGAAAAACCAGATGAAAACCATTAGAACTTCCTCTACCTAAGAAACTAGTAAATCAAAAGCAATACTGCATTCCTGGGGGGATTACAGAGATTACTGCCACCAGCAAGGACTTGAAGGGTGCAGGGGTGGAGATTTCCACCACATCACTGTTCAACTCTCCTATTTGGACTTTGCAAAAAACAGATGGATCCTGGAGAATTGCAGTGGATTATCATAAATTTAGCCAGGTGCTGAAGCAAATTGCAGCTGCTGTTTCAGATGTGGTTTCACTTCTTGAACAAATTAACACATCTCCTGGTACTTGGTATACAGCTATTGATCTTGCTAATGCTTATTTCTCCACACCTGTTATGAAGGACCATCAGGAGTAGTTTACCGTCAGATGACAAGGCCAATAATACATCTTCAGTGTCCTACCTCAGAAGTATATCAACTCTTCAGCCCTATGTCATAATTTAGTCTTCAGGGAAATTGGTCACATTTCCCTTCCACAAGATATCACACTGGTCCATTACATTGATGACATTATGCTTACTGGACCAAGGAAGGAAGAAGTGTCAATGACTCTGCACTTATTGGTAAGACATTTGCATGCTAGAGGGTGGAAAATTAACCCAGAAAAATTCAGGTGCCTTCCACTTCACTGAAATTTCTATGGGTACAGTGGTGTGGGTCAAGTCGAGATATTCCTTCTCAAGTGAAGGATAAATTGTTGCATCTCTCCCCTCATACAATTAAAAAGGAGATATACCATCTGGTGGGACTCTCTGGATTTTGGAGACAGCATATCCTTCATTTGGTAAGTCTACTCCAGCCTCCCCCATGCATCAGTCAGTTTGTCATTCTGTGCGGGCTTGCATGTTGCTGTGGTGCTGGAAGCTATGCTACCAGTATTCAAATACCAACAGGGTCACACATGGTGGACAGGTTTCAGCTGAGCTTCTAGACAAAGACAAACTAGGAAGAAGGACCTGGCAGTCTACTTCTGAAAAAAAATTGCCAGTGAAAACCTTATGAATAGCACCAGAACATTGTCTGATATAGTGCTGGAAGATAAGCTCATCAGGTTGGAAGGCACTCAAAAGACTTGGGAAGAGCTGCCTCCTCAAAGAAGAGTAGACCTTAATGACATGGATGGAATCAAGCTTTCGAGACCTTCATTTGCTGATGTGGCATGAGGCAAAATGAGAGGAAACAGCTGCAAACATCCATTAAAAATAGGAACATGGAATGTAGGAAGTATGAATCTAGGAAGATTGGAAGTCATCAAAAATGAGATGGAACACATAAACATTGATATCCAAGGCATTCATGGGCTGAAATGGACTGGTATTGGCCATTTGAATTGGACAATCATATGGTCTACTATGTCGGGGATGACAAATTGAAGAAGAATGGTATTGCATTCATTGTCTAAAAGAACATTTCAAGACCTATCCTGTCAGTGATAGGATAATATCCATACGCCTACAAGGAGGACAGGTTGGTACGACTATTATTCAAATTTACCCACCAACCACTGAGACCAAAGATGAAAAAATAGAAGTTTTTACCAACTTCTGCAGTTCAAAATTGATTGAACATGCAATCAGGATGCATTGATACTACTGGTGATTGGAATGCTACAATGTGAAAAAAAGAAGGATAAGTAGCGGGAAATTATGGCCTTGGCGATAGAAACAATGTAGAAACACATGACAGAATTTTGCAACACCAATGACTTCTTCATTGCAAATACTTTTTTTCAAGAACAGAAATTGTGACTATACACATGGACCTCGCTAAATGGAATAAACAGGAATCAAATTGACTACATCTCTGGGAAGAGACGATGCAAAAGCTCAATATTATCAGTCATAACAAGACCAGGGACTGACAGAGGAACAGACCATCAATTTCTCATATGCAAGTCCAAGTTGAATCTGAAGAAAATGAAAATATGCAAGAGGTCATTAAAAAGACAGGAAAGAAAGAAAAGACCAAACTGGACGTCAGAAGAGACTCTGAAACTTGCTCTTGAATGACGAGTAGTAAAGCGAATGGAAGAAATGATGAAGTAAGACAGCTGAACAGAAGATTGCAAAGGGCAGCTCCAGAAGACAAAGTAAAGTATTACAATGACATGTGCAAAGACCTGGAGTTAGAAAACCAAAAGAGAAGAACATTCTCAGCATTTCTCAAGCTGAAAGAACTGAAGAAAAAATTGAAGCCTCGAGTAGCAATTTTGAAGAATCGTATGGGCAAAATACTGAATAATGCAGGAAGCATCAAAAGAAACACGAAGTAATACAGATTCAGATACCAAAAATAATTTGTCGACTTTCAGCCATTTCAGAAGGTAGCATATGATTAAGAACCAAAAGTACTGAAGGAAAAGATTCAAGTTGTGATGAAGACATTGGTGAAAAACGATTCCAGGAATTGACAGAATACCAAGTGAGATATTTCAACAAATCGATGTAGCTCTACACATGCTCACTTGTTTATGCCAAGAAATTTGGAATTCAACTACCTGGCCAACTGACTGGAAGAGATCCATATTTATGCCTATTCCAAAGAAAGCTGATCCAGACAAATGTGGAAATTATTGAGCAATATCATTAGTATCGAACACAAGTAAAATTTTGCTGAAGATCATTCAAAAGTGGTTGCAACAGTACATCAACACAGATTGCCAGAAATTGAAGCTGGATTCAGAAGTGGACATGGAATTAGGGATATCATTGCTGATGTCAGATGGATCTTAGCTGAAAGCAGGGAACACCAGAAAGATATTTACCTGTGTTTTATTGACTGAAAAGGCATTTGACTGTGTGGATCATAACAAATTATGGATAACATTGTTAAGAATGGTAATTCCAGAACACTTATTGTGTTCATAAGGAACCTGTATATAGATCAAGAGGCAGATGTTTGAACAAAATAAGAGGAGACTGTGTGGTTTAAAGTCAGGAAAACTGTGTGTTACGGTTGTATCCTTTCACCATACTTCCTCAATCTGTATGCTGAGATAATAATCTGAGAAGCTAGACTATATGAAGAAGAATGTCACATCAGGATTGGAGGAAGGCTCATTACCAATCTGTGTGATGCAGATAACATAATCTTGCTTGCTGAAAGTGAAGACGACTTGAAGCACTTACGGATGAAGATCAAAGACACAGTCTTCAGTATGGATTACACCTCAATATAAAGAAACAAAAAATCCTCACAACTGGACCAATAAGCAATATCATGATAAATGGAGAAAATGCTGAAGTTGCCAAGGATTTCATTTTACTTTGATCCACAATCAAAACCCATGGAAGCAGCAGTCAAGAAATCAAACGACATATTGCAATGGGCAGATCTGTTGTAAAAGATCACTTTAAAGTGTTAAAAAGTGAAAATGTCACTTTAAGAACTAAGGTGCATCTAACTCAAGCCATGGTATTTTCAATCGCTTCATATGCATGTAAAAGCTGGGCAATGAATAAGGAAGACCAAGAATTGATGCCTTTGAACTATGGCGTAGGTGAAGAATACTGAATATACCTTGGACTGCCAAAAGAAGGAACAAATCTATCTTGGAGGAAGTACAACTAGAATGCTCCTTAGGACCAAGGATGAAGAGACTCAGATACTTTGGACATGTTGTCTGGAAGACTAGTCGCTGGAGACGTTCATTATGTTTGGTAAAGTAGAGGGTTAGCGAAAAAGAGGAAGACCCTGAATGAAATGGATTGGCACAGTGGTTGCAACAGCGGGCTCAAGCATAACAACTATTGTGAGGATGGTGCAGCACCAGGCAATGTTTCATTCTCTTGAACATGGGTTGCTATGAGTCAGAAGTGACTCAACGGCACCTAACAACGAACAACTCCAGCCTATTGATTAAGTGACTTGAAAAGTTGCTGGTTTAAGTGGAGCCCAGAACAAGAGAAGGCTGTGATGCAAGCTGGTCTGCCACTTGGGCCATATGATCCAGCTGATGCAATGGTGCTTGAAGTTTCAGTGACTAATAGAGATGCGGTTTCAAGTCTTTGACAGGCCCCTATTGGTGAATCACAGAGCGGATCCTTAGGATTTTGGAGCAAAGACACGCCATTCTCGGCAGATAACTACTTTTCTTTTGAGAAACAGATTTTGGCTTGTTACTGGGGATTAGTAGACATTGAATGTTTAACCATGGACCACCAAGTTACCATGCTGACTGAGATGCTCATTATGAACTGGGAGTTGTCTGACCCACAGAGATAATATCGGACGTGCAAGGTACAACTCCATCATTAAATAGAAGTGGTATATAAGAGATCAGGCCCAAGCAGGATCTGAAGGCACAAGTAAGTTGCATGAGGAAGTGCTCTAAATGCCCTCTCATAGTCTGTACCTATGGCCTCATGGAGAATTCCTTATGATCAGTTGACGGAGGAAGAGAAAACTCATGCCTGGTTTACAGATCATTCTGTGCGAAATGCAAGCACCACTTGAAAGTGAACAGCGGCAGCACCACGACCGCTTTCCAGGGCCTCCTTGAAGAACAGTGATGAAGGTAAATCCTCCCAATGGGTAGAATTTAAAGCAGTGCACTTGATTGTTCATTTTGCTTGGAAGGAGAAAAGGCCAGGTGTGTGATTGTATACTGATTCATGGGCTGTAGCCAATGGTTTTGATTGATGGTCAGGGACTTGGAAGGAACATGATAGGAAAATCGGTGTCTTAGGTATCTAGTGCTGCTATAACAAAAGTACAAGTGAATGGCTTTAACAAAGAGAAACTTATTTTCTCACAGTCTAGTAGGTGAGAAAATTCATGGTGTCAGCCCCGGGGGAAGGCTTTCTCTCTGTGTTAGCTCTGGAGGAAGGTTCTTCTCTTCAATCTTCCCCTGGAACAGGAACTTCTCTACACAGGAAACCCAGGTCCAAAGGACGTGCTCTGCTCCCAGTGCTTCTTTCTTGGTGGTATGAGGTCCTCAACTCCCTGCTTGCTTCCCTTTCATCTCTTGTAAGATAAAAGGTAGTGCAGGCCACACTCCAGGGAAACGCTCTTTACATTGGATCAGGGATGTGACCTTAGTAAGGGTGTTACAATCCCACTCTAATCCTCTTTAACATAAAATTACAATCATGAAATCGAGGACTACCACACAATACTGGGAATCATACCCTAACCAAGTTGACACATATTTTGTGAGGGACATAATTCAATCCATGACATTCCACCATTTGCCCCCACCCCCCAAAATTCATGTCCTTGCTACATATAAGACACATTTACCCCATCATATCATAGCAGAGGTCTTAAATCAACTCCAAGTCCAAAATCCAAAAATTCTTTTTCATCTGTGAAATCTAGAATACAAGTTATCTGCTTCCAAAGTACAACGGCAGAACAGACACAAGCTAGACATTTCCATAAATTGGAGGGAAAGAAGGGATAACAGGCACCAAGCAAGTCAGCAGAACACATTACATTAGCCCTCAAGGCTTTGCAAAGAATCCTCTGTTCTCTGAGACCATTTCCACAATGGCCCTGCTCTCCAGATTCTAGGTATTGGCCACACAATCTGGATTCTGAGTGGAGGCCCCTCGGCTGCAGGCTTCTGCTCCACCTTCCAGGCCCACTGCTCTTTTGGCTTTAGGAGCACAATTTTCCTAGTCCGTCTAAGTGACAACTCTACCTTTAGAAACACCAGAGGCCATAGCTCCACGCTTTGAAACCCTAGAGGTCATGGCCATGGCTTTTGAGACTGAGGCAGCTTGGCTTCCTGTGTGCCTTGGCCTCTTGGCCCTCAAGCCTCATGCTTGCATCTGCCCTGCTGGGACAAGTGTTCCAAAGCTCAATAGCCCCGCCAATAAGTGCCCGGAGGTATCCTACTCCACCAGGAAGCCTCCTGTGCACAGGCACTCAGCTCTCTCACTCCATGGATCAGCTCCAGTGCTGTCTGGCACTGATCTCCTGGTTCTGCTGCTGCTGATCCTCTGCTGCTGTTTCTCACCATCTACACCTTCTCCAGTGTTAACCCGTTCTCCTCACCACCTTCTGAGTCTTCTATTCATTCACAGTATCAAAATCACTTCCACATTTTAGGTGTCTGGTAGAGCTGCAACCCACTCTCTTGGTACCAAATTCTGTCTTAGTTATCTAGTGCTGCTATAACAGAAATACCACAAGTGGATGGCTTTTACAAAGAGAAATTTATTCTCTCACAGTCTAGTAGGCTAGAAGTCCAAATTCAGGGATCTCTCTGTCAGCTCTGGAGGAAGCTCCTTCTCATCAATCTTCCCCTGGACTAGGACCTTCTCTGTACAGGACCCCTGGGTCCAAAGGATGCACTCTGCTCCTGGCACTGCTTTCTTGGTGGTACCAGGTCCCCCCTTTCTGCTTTCTTCCCTTTCCTTTTGTCTTTTGTAAGATAAAAGGTGGTGTAGGCCACACTCCAGGGAAACTCCCTTTATATTGGATCAGGTATGTGACCTTAGTAAGGGTGTTACAATCTCACTCTAATCCTATTTAACAAAAAATTACAATCACAAAATGGAGGACAATCACACAGTGCTGGGAATCATGGCCTAACCAAGTTAACACATATTTTTTGGGGACACATTTCAATCCATGACACCTTCTTACTCTATTATTAGACCTTTTGTTTTTCAAATCCTTGACAACTTCAAGACATAGAGGAAAACAACAGAAACTATTACTGGTTACGTGACTAGAGTACTATGGTCTGGATTTTTTTTCTTTCCTTTTCTTTTTTTTATTGTACTTCAGGTGAAGGTTTACAGAACAAATAGTTTCTCATTAAACAGTAGTATACATATTGTTTTATGAAATTGGATAACAACCCCACAGCATGTCAACACTCCCCCTTCTCGACCGTTTTCTTTTTGGGGGGGAAAATATACATAGCCAAAGATACACCATTTCAAAAATTTCTACATGCACAGTTCAGTGACATCGACTACACTCTTCGGATTGTGCTGCTATACTCACTTTAGATGAAGGTTTACAGGTCAAAATAGTTTCCCATTAAACAGTTAGTACACATGTTGCCCTATGACAACGGTTAACAACCTCCCAACACATCAACAATGTCCTTACTTAACCTTGGGTTCCCTATCACCAGTTTTCCTGTCCACTTCTGCATTCTAGTCCTTGTCCCGGGACTGCTGTGTCTCATTAGTCCCATTTGGTTTTATGGAGCTGTACACGCCCCGGCTGAATGGTGAACCTCGGGAGTGACTTCACCACTGAGCTAAAAGGGTGTTAGGGGGACATACTCTCGGGGTTTCTCCAGTCTCCTTTGGGCCAGTAAATCTGGTCTTTCTTTTATGTTAGAATTTTTTTCCACATCCTTCTCCAGCTCTGTCCAGAACCCTCTGTTGTGATCCCAGTCAGAGCAGTCAGTGGTGGGAGCCAGGCACCATCAAGCTATACTGGACTCAGCCTGGTGGAGGCCGTGGAAACTGTGGACAATTAGTCCTTCGGACTAATCTTTTCCTTGTATCCCATTCTCTTCACACTCCCTTGCTCTTGAAGGGATGAGACCAGTAGAGTATCTTAGATGGCTGCTCACAGGCTTTTAAGACCTTAGATGCTACTCACCAAGGTAGAATGTAGAACATTCTCTTTATAAACTGTGTTATGCCAATTGAGCTAGATCTTCCCCGAAACCATGGTCCCCACAGCCGTCCACCCAGCAGTTCAGTCCCTCAGAGAGTTTGGATGTGTCTGTGGAGCTTCCTTGACCTTTCCTTGTACAAATTGTGCTGGTTTCTCTAGTATTGTGTACTGTCTCAACCTTCACCAAAGATACCAATTATCTATTGTCTATTTAGTATTTCCCCCCCACCTCTCCCATCCCTCATAACCAACAAAGATTGTTACATTTTTTTTATTGTAGTTCAGGTGAAGGCTTACAGAACAAATAGTTTCTCATGAAACAGTAGCACAGATATTGTTGTATGACATTGGTTAACAATCAAACAGCCTGTCAACCCTCTAACTTCTCAACCTTTTTTTTTGGTGAAAGTACACATAGCCAAAGATACACCATTTCAAAAATTTCTACATGCACAGTTCAGTGACACTGACTATGCTCTTCCAATTGTGCTGCTATTCTCACTTAAGATGAAGGCTTACAGAACAAAATAGTTTCTCATTTA
>NW_004443971.1:987584-988597 GCF_000243295.1 Trichechus manatus latirostris
TTCAGTGTTGTTAGAGTTTGTTTTATGTATTTTGGAGCCCTGTCATTGGGTGCTTAGAAGTTTATTATGGTTATGTCTTTATGATGGATCATCCACTTAGTCAATGTATAGTGTCCTTCTTTGTCTTTTATGGTAGATTTTGTTTTAAAGTCTATTTTATCTGAGATTAGAATTGCCACTCTTGCTCTTTTATGGTAGTTGTTAGCTTGATATATTTTTTTCCAACCTTTGACTTTTAATAAATTCACATCTTTGTTTCTAAGGTGTGTCTGTTGTAGACAGCATATTGATGGATCTCGTTTTCTTATCCATTCTGTCACTCTCCGTCTCTTTATGGGTGCATTGATTCCGTTTACAATCAGTGTAATTATTGATAGATGTGAGTATGTTACTGTCCTTTTGAAGTGTTTTTTTTGTTGTTGTTGTTGTGGTGGTGGTGAAGTTTTCTTTGTTCTTCTTACTCTCTTGTGCTGAGTTACTTTTGTATGTGGATTCTTTTTTCATTTCTTTTGCTTTTGTAGGTTTTGTTTTTGCTGAGACTTTATGTTTTTCCTCTTTATTTTTATGAGTATGTTTGGTAACTTTCTTTGTGGTTACCATGTATTTTACCCTTATCTCTCTAAGTTTGATGCAGTCTACCACTACTTGGTATTGTGTTGCCTTCCTCTCCATTAGATGGCTCTATACTTATGCCGTTGATTCCCTCTTTTATTTTTTTGATGTTGTTGTCATTTATTGATTAACTACTCTGATTCCCAGTTGTATTTCTTTTGGTTTTGGATAGTCCTCGAGAGTTCATTTCCTAGATTGGTATCTGGCTGGTATGATCCTGCATCCTAGATTCTGCCTGTCAGCTGAAGTTGTTTGTCCTCAGATGAAAGAACTCCCTTTAATAATCCTTGTAAGTTTAGTTTCACTTGTATATATTCCCTTCGTTTCTGTTTATCTGGAAATGACCTAATTTCACCATCAAATTTGAACGAGAGTTTTGCAGGATATATTATTCTTGGCTG
>NW_004443971.1:990214-992877 GCF_000243295.1 Trichechus manatus latirostris
CCAGCTATTCAGGGAACAGGAAGAGAAGGAAGATATAGAGATACGATAAACTGATTAATGAAGAAAGACAAAAAGGGAAGAAGATGGGAAAGAAAACAAAACAAATTTAAAAAAAAAGAACAAGAAAAGCCCCCCCAAAAAAACAGGAAAAAAAAAACAACAAAAAATAATGCTCTCAGGGATCCCTTTGCACTTCTGTGCAAGCCGAGGGAATAGTCTCCTTGCCACGCAGCACTGCCTGGCCAGAAAGGGCTCTCAACTCAAAAAAGGAAAATAAAACAAACAATTCAAAACAAACAAATGAACAAAAGCACCGAGATCCCACCAGCACAGTAGCGCAGACCAGGAAGCAGCTCCACCCTCAAACAGAGCTCCACAGCCCCTCAGGAAGAAGCAAAGATGGCACATGGAGCCAGGTATTTGAGCAAAACGAGGGGTAGGTGGTGAGAGGTAAGGAAGAAATCAAAAGAAGCAGAAAAAAACGCAACACCAGCAGCCAACAAATAGCACTTAGAGAGCCAGCTAGTGCGGGCTGGTGGAATCCAAGCAGCCAGTGTTTGTAGGACAAGAGACTGTGTCTGCAGGAAGCAGATGGGGCCGAGCGTGTGTGAAGAAGGGTAGGGAGTGGGAAAGTGTATATCACAAATTACCGAAGCTTTGCCGCCCCTCAGAAAGAAGGAAAGATGGCGCACGGAGCCAGGTATTTGAGCGAAAAGAGGGGGAGGTGGTGAGAGGTAAGGAAGAAATCAAAAGAAGCGGAAAAAAACAACACCATCAGACAACAAATGGCACTCAGAGAGCCAGCCCATTCCAGTGTGAGGAATCCAAGCAGCCGGTGTTTCCAGACAAGAGAGTTTGGCTGCAGGAAGCAGAGGAGGCCAAGTGGGGTGAAGAAGGGTGGGGGGTGGGAAAGCATATATCACAAATTACCAGTTGTTTTGTCTCCCGCTGGAAGCTCCATGAAGCTGCTTTCTCTTACCCCCATTTGCTGGTCTCCAGTAGGAGTCCAAGATGGTGGATCTACACTGCATTAGCTGGTAGGGGACCTCTGCATGAATCTCTCCTTGCTCTCCATTCTCTATCAGTTTTCTCACTTCATTTGGTGCTTGGCTTAGTTCTTTATCTTTTCATTTGATGTTTTAGGGTTTCAAGGTTGTTGTATTCTCTGTTCGGCTTAGTTTTTCAGACCTTTGCTGTGGAGGGACAGCGTGGTGCTTCTGCCTAAAGTGCCAGTTTGCCGGAAGTCTCTCCGATTGTTACCTTTTGTGTGTGAACATTTTCATGGGTTTTTACAATAGAGGTCTCATACAATATTTGTCCTTTTGTGATTGACTTACTTCACTCAGCATAATGTCCTCCAGTTTCATCCATGTTACGAGATGCTTCACAGAATCATTGTTCTTTATTTTTGCATAGTACTCCATTGTGTGTATGTACTATAGTTTATCCATTCATCTGTTGATGGGCATCTAGATTGTTTCCATCTTTTTGCTATTGTGAACAATGCTGCTATGAACATAGGTGTGCATATGTCTATTCGAGTGATGACTCTTATTTCTCTAGGGTATCTTTCTAGGAGTGAGATTGCTGGATCAAATGGTATGTCTATTTCTAGCTTTCTGAGGAAGCGCCATATCATTTCCCAAAATGATTATATCATTTTGCATTCCCACCAGCAGTGCATAAGAGTTCCAATCTCCACGCAGCCCCTCAACATTTTTTTATTTCCACTGTTTTTGATTCATGCCAGTAATGCCGGTGTGAGATGATATCTCATTGTAGTTTTAATTTGCATTTCTCTAATGGCTAGTGATCGCGAGCATTTCCTCCTGTGTCTGTTGTCCGCTTGAATGTCTTCTTTGGTGAAGTGTTTGTTCATTTCCTTTGCCCATTTTTTAATAGGATTTTTTGTCTTTTTTTGTAGAGTTGAGGGGTTTCTTGTAGATTATGGAGATTAGACCTTTGTCTGACTTGTACTGTCCAAAATTTTTTTCCCAGTCCGTAGGTTCTCTTTGTACTCTTTTGGTGAAGTTTTTTGAAGAGCATAGGTGTTTGATTTTTAGAAGATCCCAGTTATCTAGCTTATCTTCTGGGGTTTGTGTCTTGTTGGTTATGATTTGTATCCTGTTAGTGCTGCATATTAGGGCCTGTAGCATTGGTCCTATTTTTTCTTCTATGGACTTTACAGTTTTTGGCTTTATATTTTCGTCTTTGATCCATTTTGAATTAGTTTTTGTATACAGTGAGGTATGGGTCCTGTTTCATTTTTTTTTGCAGATGCTATCCTGTTTTGCCAGCACCATTTGTTAGAAAGACTGTCTCTTCCCCGTTTGATGGACTTTGGGCCCTTGTCAAAGATCAGGTGACCGTAGATGGATGGAATTACATCTGGGTTCTCAATTCTGTTCCACTGGTCATTGTAACTGTCATTGTACAAGTACCAGGCTGTTTTGACTACCGTAGCTGTCAGATAGTGTCAGACCTCAAACTTTATTCTTCTTCTTCAGTAGTGCTTTACTTATTCAGGGCTTCTTCTCTTTCCATATAAAGTTAACGATTAGATTTTCCATCTCTTTGAAGAATGTTGTTGGTATTTGGATTGGGATTGTGTTGTATTTGTGAATTGCTTTGGGTAGAATTGTCATTTTCACAATGTTGAGTCT
>NW_004443971.1:993253-1015432 GCF_000243295.1 Trichechus manatus latirostris
AATGTTAAATAGGAGTGGTGATAAAGGGCATCCTTGTCTTTTTCCTGTTCTTAAGGGGAATGTTTTCAGCCTCTCTCCATTAAGAATGATGCTGGCCAGTGGTTTTGCATAGATGCCCTTTATTATGTTGAGAATTTTACCTTCTATACCTATTTTATTGAGAGTTTTTATCAGGAATGGGCGTTGGACTTTGTCAAATGCCTTTTCTGTGTCAATTGAGATGATCATGCGATTCTTTTTTTCCTTTTATATATGCGGTGGATGATGTTGATTGATTTTCTGATGATGAACCATCCTTGCATACCTTGTATGAAGCCTACTTGGTTGTGGTGTATTTTTTTTTTATATGATGCTGAATTCTATGGGCTAGGATTTTTGCATCCATATTCACGAGAGATATTGGTCTGTAATTTTCTTTTTTTGTGACTTCTTTGCCTGGTTTTGGTATCAGCGTTATGCTGGCTTTGTAGAATGAATTTGGAAGTGTTGCTTCATTTTCTATGCTCTGAAATAGCTTGAGTAGTACTGGTACAAGCTCTTCTGTGAATGTTTTGTAGAATTCTCCAGTGCAGCCATCTGAGCCAGGGCTTTTTTCTTGTTGGGAGGTTTTTATTTTAATTAACTTTTCAATATCTTCTCTTGTTATTGGCCTGTTCAGATTTTCAACATCACCTTGTTGTAGTTTGGGTAGGTAGTGTGTTTCTAGAAATTTATCCATTTCCTCTAGGTTTTCAAATTTGTTGGAGTATAGTTTTTCATAATATTCTGTTATGGTCCTTTTTATTTCACTTGGATCTGTTGTAATGTCCCCCATTTCATTTCTTATTTGGTTTATTTGGGTCCTCTCCTGTTTTTCTTTTGTCAGTCTGGCCAGTGGTTTGTCGATTTTGATTCTTTTAAAGAACCAACTTTTGGTTCTGTTGTTTCTAGTGTTTTTATGTTCTCTATTTCATTTATTTCTGCTCTGATCTTTATTATTCCCTTTCTTCCAGTGGTTGTGGGTTTTTTTTTTTTTTTTTACTGCTCTCTTCCTATTTGTTTGACTTGTGTAGTTAATGTTTTGTTTTTATTCCTTTCTCCTTTTTTGATGTGTGCATCAATTGCTGTAAATTTTCCTCTGTGGACTGCCTTTGCTGTGTCTCAAAGGTTTTGGTATGATGTGTTTTCATTCTGGTTTGATTCTACGAATTTTTTTAATTCCATCACTGATTTCTTGTATTACCGAGTGATGTGTAAGCAGGGTATTATTCAGTTTCCATGTAATTGATTTTTTTCCTTGCTCTTTCTGTTGTTAATTTCTACCTTGATGGCATTGTGCTCAGAGAAGATACTTTGAGTTATCTCAACGTTTTGGATCTTGTTGAGGACTGCTCTGTGGCTAGGATGTGGTCTATACTGGAGAACGTTCTGTGTACATTGGAAAAGAATGTGTACTCTGCATCTGTTGGATGGAGTGTTCTATATATGTCTATGAGGTCAAGTTGGCTGATTGAGCCCTTTAAGTTTTCTGTGTCTTTGCTGAGTTTCTTTTTAGTTGTTCTGTCCTTTACTGAGAGTGGTGTGTTGAAGTCTCCTACTATTATTGTGGAACTGTCAGTTTCTCTTTTCAGTGTTGTTAGAGTTTGTTTTATGTATTTTGGAGGCCGGTGATTGGGTGCGTAGATGTTTACTATGCTTATGTCTTCATGATGGATCATCCCCTTAATAATTATATAGGGTCCTTCTTTGTCTTTTTTGTCGATTTTGTTTTAAATTCTATTTTATCTGAGATTAGTATTGCCACTCCTGCTCTTTTTTGGTAGTTGTTAGCTTGATATATTTTTTTCCAACCTTTGACTTTTAATAAATTCACTTGTTTGTTTCTAAGTTGTGTCTCTTGTAGACAGCATATTGATGGATCTTGTTTTCTTATCCAGTCTGTCACTCTCAGTCCCTTTATGGGTGCATTGAGTCCATTTACATTCAGTGTAATTACTGATAGATGTGAGTTTATTGCTGTCATTTTGTAGTGCTTGATTTCTTTTGTTGTGCTGACGTTTTCTTTGTTCGTCCTACTCTTCTGTGCTGAATTACTTTTGTTTCTGGATTTTTTTTCATTTCTTTTGTTTTTGTAGGTTTTGTTTTTGCTGAGAATTTATGTTTTTCCTCTTTATTTGTATGAGTATGTTTGTTAACTTTCTTTGTGTTTACCATGAAATTTACCCATATATTTCTAAGTTTGAAGCAGTCTATTATTACTTGGTATTGCTTTTCCTTCCTCACCATTAGAAGGTTCTATACCTATACCGTTTGTTCCCTCTTTCATTGTTCTGATGTTGTTATCATTCACTGATTAACTGCTCTGATTCTCTGTTGTATTTCTTTTGATTTTTGATAGTCCTTGTGAGTTAATGTCATAGATTGGTATCTGGCTGATATGGTCCTGCATCCTAGATTCAGCCTGCGAGCTGAAGTTGTTTGTTCTCAGATCAAAGAACTCCCTTTAATAATTCTTGTAATTTTGGTTTGGTTTTTGTATATTCCCTTAATTTTTGTTTATCTGGAAATGTCTTAATTTCACCATCATATTTGAAGGAGAGTTTTGCAGGATATATTATTCTTGGCTGGCAATTTTTTTTCTTTCAAGGTTTTATATTTGTCATCCCATTACCTTCTTGCCTCCATAGTTTCTGCCAAATAATCTGAGCTTAGTCTTATTGTTTCTTGTTTGTATGTGACTTCTTGTTTTTCACCAGCTGCTCTCAGGATTCTTTGTCTTTAGTTTTGGTGAGTGTGATTATGATACGCGTTGGTGATTTTCTTTTGGGCTTTATCCTATATGGGCTTTGTTGAGCTTCTTGGATGGCCAACTTTTTTTTTTTAGTACACATATTGTTTTATGACATTGGTTAACAACCCCACAACATTTCAACCCTCTAACTTCTTAACCTTTTTTTTTTTTTTTGGTGAAAATGCACATAAGCAAAGATGCACAATTTCAAAAATTTCTACATGCACATTTCAGTGACATTGGCTGCACATTTCCAATTGTGCTGTTATTCTCACTTAAGATGAAAGCTTACAGAACAAAATAGTTTCTCCTTTAACAATTACTACAAATGTTGCCCTATGACAATGGTTAACAATCTCACAACATGTCAACAATATCCTTGCTCAAACTTGGGTTCCCTATCACCAGCTTCCTTGTCCCCTTCTGCCTTCTGGCCCTTGTCACTGGACTACTGTACCTCGTTAGTCTCATTTGCTTTTACAGGGCTGTCCACTCCCAGGCTGAATGGTGAACCTCAGAGATAAGTTCACCACTGAGCTAAAAGTGTGTCTGGGGGCCATAGTCTCAGAGTTTCTTGAGTCTCCTTTAGGCCAGTAAATCTCGTCTTTTTTTGTGAGTTAGAATTATGTTCTACAGCCTTCTCCAGCTCTGTCTAGAACCTTTTGTTGTGAATGGATGGCCAACTTTTCATCTTTCATGATATTGGGGAAGTTTTCTGTCAGCAGTTCTTCAAGGATCCTCTCTGTGTTTTCAGTTTTCTCCCCCTGTTATGGAACTCCTATCACTCGGAAATTTTTGCTTTCCATTGCATCCCACATAACTCTCTGTGTCTCTTCATTTTTCTTTGTTCTTTTTTCTGAGTTTTCCTCAAACAGATTTGTATCTAAGTGTTTGTCTTCAATTCCACTGTTCCTGTCTTCCACCGTTTAAAATCTGCTCTGCAGCCCTTCTATGACACTGTCCATTTCTGAAATATTGTTGTTTACTTTTGGTATTTCTAATTGTTTATTTGTATAATTTCTAGTTGTGAAGTTAATTTGGCATTTTGTTCCTGCTTTATTTTCCTGAATTCTTCCTATTATTTTTCTGTATTTTTCAGGAATTTGTCTGCTTTTTCCATGAATTTGTTTTCTTTTTCCTTATTTTTGTCTGCTTTTTGCTTCAACTCTTGGGTAATTCTGAGTTAGAGATTTGAACTCCCTATCAGGTTGTTCTAGTGCCTTTTCTTCTACTAGAAAGTCATCTGGTGTTTTATTTTGGAATCCTACTGGAACCATCCTTTCCTGTTTTTATAAATGTTTGGATATTGTCTGCTGTCTTTGGGCCATTCAGTACTTATTTTTCTCATTTATTGTTTGTAGATTTGTTTGTTTTGTCTTTTTTTTAAATTTGGCTACATCTGAGCAGGCATGCTGTGTGGTCTTTGTTGTTTCCGCATCTGTGGGCATGATACTTTTCACCTCCTCCAACTGGCAGGGTCAGTCACTCAGATATGGTACAGCAGGGCAGGTCTAGCTGAAGAGGAGTTACTGGGATGGGTTGTTTGTGGCACTCACTACAGCCACCAGGGCGGGTTGGGAATCAGCGCAGGGCAGGTTCTGTTACACCATGCTTGTGCTGCTTGGTGGTGTGACGTTAAGTGCATGCTGCAGGTAGGCAGAATGTAGGGGGGAGATTATTATGTTTGGAGCTAAGATGGATATGGGAGAGAAAAGAGAGGAACATGAGCCGAAAACAGACAAACAAATGAAAAGAGTGCCTGGGTAGCTTGCCGTTGTAGTGGAGAGATGAGAGACTATGAAATGGAGAAAAACAAAAAGGGGATAAGAGGAAAAAAAGAGAAGAAAAGAATGAATAAATGAAAATCAGAAAGGAAAAAGAACAGCAAATCTGCCAGGAATCCCACTGTTGCTGCTACAAGGTTTGGGGAAGTTGTTCTCAGGTGTTGCAGTACAGCATGGCTAGAAGGCATAGAGGTATTCAGCACCAGGTATTCAGGGAATAGGAATAGAAGGAAGGTATAGAGAGATGAGAAACTGAGTAATGAAGAAAGACAAAAAGGGAAAAAGAGGGAAAAGAAAACAAAAGAAATTAAAAAAAAACACATGGAAAGCCCCCCTGCAAAAAAAAGAGAAAAGAAAACCCACAAAAAAAGAAATGTCCTCAGGGATCTCTCTGCGCATCTGTGCAAGCCAAGGGGGTAGGTCCCAAGCCGTGCAACACTGCCTGGCCATAACGGGCTCCCAGTTCAAGAAAAGGAAAAGAAAACAAACAAACAATTCAAAACAAACAAACCAAGAAAAGCCCTGGGATCCCACCGGTGCAGTAGCCCAGACTGGGAAGCAGTTCCACACTTGAACGGAGCTCTGCTGCCCCTCAGGAAGAAGCAAAGACGGCGCATGGAGGCAGGTATTTGAGCTAAAGGAGGAGGTGGTGAGAAGTAAGGAAGAAATCAAAAGAGGTGGAAAAAAGCAACACCAGCAGCCAATAAATGGCACTCAGAGAGCCAGCCAGTGTGGGTGGGTGGAATCCAAGCAGCTGATGCTTCCAGGACAAGAGACTGTGGTTGTGGGAAGCAGAGGAGGCCAAGTGGGGGTGAAGAAGTGTAGGGGATGGGAAAGCGTATAGCACAAATTACTGGTTGTTTTGTCTCCCGATGGAAGCTCTGTGAAGCTGCTTTCTCGTACTCCATATTTGCTGTTCTTCGATAGGAGTCCGAGATGGCAGATCCGCACTGCATTAGCTGATATAGGACCTCTTCATGAGTCTCTCCTCGCTCTCCATTCTCTATGAGTTTTCTCACTACATTTGGTGCTTGGCCGAGTTCTTTATCTCTTCATTTGATGTTTTAGGGTTTCAGGATTGCTGTTTTCTCTGTTTGGCTTAGTTTTTTGGATCTTTGCTGTGGAGGGACTGCATGGTGCTTCTGCCTATAGCGCCATTTTGCCAAAAGTCCTTGTTCTGGATTTTTTAAAAACTTTTCAGCATTATCTGTGGACTATTAAATATATAAACCACACAAAAAGATTGTGTGCTTTCAATCCTTGAAAGTCTGAAAATACATAGAAACAACCTAATAAATTAGTAAATAAATGTGTAATTAAATAAATCATTAACTTTGGATAAAACAATCTGATATATTTTCCTCCTGAATTTAAACAAGTAACATACTTGATTCAATAAGATGGTCTATACATGAAACACTTGAACTATCAGGTAAGTTCTTAATTTTGCATAATTATTTAAGTATTTGTGTTACTTGAAATGGTTTGAAAATACACAAAGTAAATTGTACTTTACTTAGATCTTTCTCAAACTCAGGAACTGACTACTCGGTCTCCTCATTGTCATCTTTGTGTCCTTGTTCCTCAATGTGTAGATGGCAGGATTCAAGACAGGTGTAATCAAAAAGTCTAAAATGGCAAGAAACTTATCCACTGGTACCTTGGAAAATGGCCATACTAGATAAAGATCCAAGGTCCAAAGAACAAAACTACCATAGTGATGTGAGCTGACAAGGCAGAGAGGGCCTTGGATAGACCACCTGAAGAGCATTTCCATACAGTTAACAGGATGAAGATACAGGAGAAAATCAATAAGAACGTTCCCATATAAATGAACCCCTGTTGGCGGTAACTAGGAACTCCAGTTTGTAGGTGTCTATGCAGGCAAGTTTGATAAACTGAGGTAGGTCACAGTAAAAGCTATCTATCTCATTAGGGCAACAAAGAGGCAAATGGCTGACAAAAGCTAGCTGAGCCGCTGTGTGAATGAGATCAATAACCCAAGCACCAACCAGAAGCCAAATGCACAGTCATGGACTCTTGATACTCAGATAGTGAAGGGGCTTACATATGGCCACATAAGGGTCTAAGGCCATGGCTATGAGCAGCACCATCTCAGATCCACCCAGGACATGAAGTACAAAAATCTGGATGACACATCCCTGGAATGATATGGTGTTTTACCCAGAGTACAGGTCAGAGATCATCTTAGGAACTGTTAAGGTAGAAAGACACAAATCAATAAATGAGAAGTTGTCTAACAGGAAGTACATAGGGGAATTCAAAGAAAGTCAAAAGTCACTGTAACCGCAACCAGGGGTTACCCAGAACAATTGTTACATAAAACACCGTAGAGAAGGTAAGGAGGAAATGCTGCACTGGTCTAGAGGTAAAAAGTCCCAGGAACACAAATTCAGACACCTCAGAGTAATTTGCTTCATATATTGACTTTGTCTGTTGTTGCCTAAAAAGACACAAACCAATGAATGAAAGTTTGGCTAACAGGAAGTACATGGGGGATGTAAATGAAGGTCAAAAGTCACTGGAAACACAACAAGGAGGTTTCCTAGAACAATTGATACATCTAAAGTGGTAGAGCAGGTAATAAGGAAGTGCTGCATTGGTCTAGAGGTAGAAAGTCCCAGGAACACAAATGCAGATGCCGCAGAATAGTTTGTCTTAGTATCGATTTGTCTGTGTTACCTGAAAGGAACAAAATAAAACACTATAAAGGATGAACCAGTGCTGTTGAAGGAACCAAAAACCATTTGGTTTCAAATTTTGATATTAAAGAAATATGTTCACCAACAACCACAAAATTTTCTGAAAGAGAAATTCATTAATTTACTCATTTTTAAGAATTGTTCACTGAGGAACTACCTTGAATACCTTCTATGAACCAAGTATTGTGTCACATTCTGGGATGAAACATACTCTGCCTTTATATTGTTTGCTGTCTACTGGTGAAGCTAGATATTAAAAACTATTCATGTAACTTCATATAATGAGATGAGTATAAAGGAGATAAGTGTGAACAAAAAGAACAAAGTGCTATGAGAACAATAAGAGCTCATAACAATGTCACTTGCCCAGGTCTGGAAGATGGTGGTTGTGCTAAGATCTAAATGATGAATAGAAGTTAATTAATTGAGGAAGAGGGTGAAGAGTAATATAAGTAGAGGAAGTAGCATGGAGAAAACCCAGAAGCATGAAGAACCAGAACAATTTGGAATAAATAAATGAAGATCAGTATGGGCTTGGACAGAAAACCCGTAGATACCATATTGGCAAAAAGTAAAGTGAGTTCCTGACCTTATGACCTTAATAAAAATGAATGTTGAATGAACATTTAAATACAAATAAAAGACAGAAATGGAAGAAAATTTAGGTTTTTTTTTAGGTAGTCTGTTGTATGAGAAAAATCTTTCTACACATACCTCCATATGCAAAAAACATACAGTAAAAACTGGCAGTCTTCAGTATAAAAAGTGTAAGTCTTTTATATACACATTTTTTACAGTAAAAAAAAGAAATGTTTAATACAACAATGAAAATCCAATTTAAAAATCAACAAAAGTCATAAAGACTATGGACAAAATAAGAAATCCAAATAGTCAAAAACATGAAGAACATGAAGAACACATAAACAAGCTAGTAGGCAAATAAATGTAAACAAAATGATACTGGGTTGCTATTATGTTTGTAGAAAATTGTTAACATTTAAAATAAACAAATAACATATCATGGATGAGGCTGTGATGAAACATAAACTCTCATAGCCTGCAATTCAGAGAACAAATTATTGTGTCTTCTCCAGAACACAGTTTTAAAACACATATGAAATATTAAAAAATGCCACACGACTAAGAATTCTATTACAAGACATTTTTCTTAAGTAAATAAAACCAGATAAGCTAATGCATTTACTTATTGGGGAAAATATTGCATCACTTTTTATAGAAAGGTAAAAACTTAAACTCCAACCATGAGGAAATAAATTAATCATGGTACATCAATTGAGAAGGCATTCAACCTTACTTATATGTAGAAAAACAATATCACAGAAAAATGTTCATAATGAATCTTTAATTTAAAAAAACAGCTTACAAAAATTTATAGAAGATTTATTTAAAAAAAATAAACCTAGAAAATAGAAATAAAAGATAAGTAAAAAAAATAGTTTATCTCTGGACTTACATGTATTTATATTTAAACCATACGGAATTGCCATTTTAATAGGTCAAAAATGGACAAATAACGTCAATTTTACAGGGTTCATTCTAATAATTTATTTTTCCTTACAAGATTTTTTAAACTGCCTACCCCTTTAGCAACAAACAACAACAGCATCCCTTTAGCAAACAAACATTGTTGATTAGTGTTCCACACCTGAATTAGATACCCTTGTTTCCCCGTATGCACTGCCATCACCAAGCTTTTGTATAGGCTCAAGGCCACTAACAACTATTTTTTTCTCACTTTTTCACCACTCACTGTGCCACTCCGTACCATATCTGAGCTCCAGGTTGGGCAAAACTGCACTGCCCAGCAGGAGAGCAGCATAAGCTGATGGAAGCACCAGGGATCCAATAGAGTTAAGAATAGACTTGAGAGCAGCCAGAGACCAGGTAAAAGTAGTCATCCTGAGGATTATGGACATGCAGTGGGTTTGTAGTCAAAAGGAAGCCCTACAGGGGTGATGTTAGAGGGTCCCATCAGAAGGACTGTGGATGGAGAATTTTATTATAGCCAATAACTGGGGAAAAAATAAGAGAGAATTGAGCAAGAGAGAATGGGACAATCACTGAAGTGAATGACAATGGATACTACTTACAAGGAGTAGTCAGCTGGTTTCATCAAGAATATTTTCATCATGCTTTAAGGGATTTTAAAAACTGCATATTCTAAATTGTAAGATATACATTAAGTATGGTCACAACTACAGAAATTGAAAGAATTGTTTTAAATACTAAGAAATAATATATTAAAAATAAATGTCACATCACTTTGAATTATGAAAAAAGTAATTTTGTTGCTTCCTTCTTTTATTTTTCAAACATTCAAAAATTCTTAATTAAATTTCGATTGTCTCTCATTGATACTATTCAATGGGTGGAAAAAAAGCAATATTATTATCAGGTAGGAATATAGATGATCATACTTAAAATACACATTAGTGTTCTAACTCCAAATGAGGAGTTTCAATGAAAATGTATAGAAAAAGTACACAAACTAGTAACCCAGAGTTAAAAAAATACAAATGACAATAAACTCATTTAAAGACATGTACTTCTGAATCATTAAGAAAATGTAATTTTAATCCCAGATTTTTTGTTTTGTTTTGTTTTTATTCTTTTTTTCTTAATATATTGGCAAAGACAATAAAGAAAAGATTAATCCCAGTGTGTGCAAGGAAATCAATAAACTTTATGAATGCTTAGATGGATGGCTGGACGGATGGATGACCTGATGATAATATTATATTGGTATATAATGTTTTACCCTATGTTTTTGACCCTGCACATACAATGGTTAGAAGCCCTGGTGGTGCAGTGGTTAAGCACCTGGCTGCTAACCAAAAGTCTGGTAGTTTGAACCCAAGCAGCTCTGCAGGAGAAAGATGTGGCAGTCTACTTCCTTAAAGATTACATCCTTGGAAACCCTATGAGGTAGCTCTACTCTTTCCTACAGGGTTTCTAAGTTGGGATGGACTCAATGGCTATGAGGGTTATACAATGACTAAAATGTCAATCAAAAATGTTCTGAGCATCTGGAAAAGTGAGTTAATCCCTCACAACCATCCTTTCATTTTATGCAAAGCCAAAAGAGTGGATCCAACAAATATAAGGGAGATTCATCTGAAGAATAACATGAAACCAGAAATGAGTTTTGAGGCACAAATGCATATCCTAATTTAACTACTTTTGATTAGAAGTAGTGATGAAGCAGACTTAATAGCATTTCCCACAGAATAGCATACAGCAGTAAGTTAGAAAAGACACAGACTTAACAAGTGTGCCCACCTGTTGCAACCCTGGTTCCACTGGCTAAACCACATGTCTTTCAGAGGCTGAGATCCACAGGGAGTGGGGCTGGACTTCTGAGTACTGATACTGAAGTTCCCTTCAGGCACTTCCCTATCCAGGCCTGTTCTCCTCTGTTCTTTATTGGCAAAATCTTTGCTTAATAAATATCTGTTTCCCAATTATTTTCTTTGGGACTAAATACCCTTCATTATGTCTCAGATTTCTCCACATGTTTAATTCTTATTTTTCCATTCATCCCTGAATCCAAACAGTTCAGGGAACTTCCCATACCTTACACTTTAAAACACACTCCGCCGCAGCTCCGAACTACATGGCTTGCTTCTAGTTAACCTTTTGATACTCAATGAAGCAGGAACAGAAACTGCTGCAGCAGCAGAAGTTATATGGCCCTTGGTTGCAATGCACAGCAATGGCCTTGTGGTAATCAAGAACTACTCAGTTATCTTGAACATACTATGTTCTTTCCTTCATCTGTCAAACTACGTCTAACATGATATGCATTTACCTTCATGTCCTTCTATTGATACCTACAAGTATCTCAGTGCACACTTCTCTGGATAAACTATTAATAATGCTGGCTATTTCTGTAGATGAAAATTGGCGCTTTCAAAGAAAAAGTGAAATGGTCAAAAATTAAGCAGAAAATTGTTTATTATCCAGTTATTTTAAACCATTGATCATTTTTTCCTGCTAATCCTGATTTGTTAAAAATGATCAAAACATTTACGAAGGTGTACATAATCTGTGGACTCCACTTCCTGTGATGTCTTTGTTATTATTCCTTCATCTTTATAATACAGGTGAGAGTTAATTGAAATAGATAAAATATTTTTCAACGATGCACTCCTCCCAATATTTCTAAACCTAACTCAAGGCACACTTATGTATATTGGCAGTGGCGGATTAACCAGTAAGCAAGGTACACACGGGCTTAATCATGTTTACTTAAACTAATCTGTAGTGCACAGTTTCACCTGTTTTTCACCGCATCAAATGAAATTGTGCACTACAGATTAGTAAACACAAGTAAGCCCACACATACCTTGCTTATTGGGTAACGCATCCCTGTCTATTGGTATTCCCTACATCTTCCAGTTGAGACAGTCTCTTGGAAAATTAAAGTAAAAAAAATCAGTGTTTTTATTTTAAAGCCACTGACTCTGAAAACTTTGAAGTCACTAAAGAATATATTCTTAGGGATTTTTATCTGACTTGTTTGTGTATTTTATAAGTCTTCGTAAAGATGTTTCTTTTTAATGCATTCTTTATCACTAATGAATCTGTGATATACCCAGTTATAGCCAAATATAGTGCTTCACTCCCTTCATGATATGTTACAAGTACAAAATAAATATATGTCAACAGCTTGAATTCAATGCAAAAATAGTGAAGAAACTCTGAAAATTCTATAATAAATTTTCATTTTTCTTATGGTTTCTTATGTTTTCAACCAAAGAGACCTCAGTGTCTGTTCATCCACAGTAATTCCATGAGAATAAGAAGAAATAAAACATATTACAAAGGAGCACAGTGTGACCCTGGTAGTGAGGAGACAGGGCCACTGAAAAATCAAATGTTAGGGTATCTCTGTTTTCTCCACATTCCACTACTGATCCCATTCTCACTGGCTCTGACTTGTTCCAACAAGATGTTGTGACCACCAGCCAAGCTCTGATGACTTTCTACAAACCAACCCCCCTGTGAAAGTATAGATACCGCTCTAAGCATTTTGCATCCATTGACAATGTGAACTGCAAATGCCTTCCTTTACTCATGGATAATGAGGTTGATAAGGCACTAAAGTATAACTAACTCATCTAAAATATATATTTCTATCATGTGTGAATAATGCTCATAACACATTTTTTAAAAAAATATCCACAGGAGTGTTTGCTGGACCTGAAATGACTGGTGAAACATTACTCTTTCTCATTCCTTCTCCAATCCTATGTCTGCTCATCTGCCAAGCATGAAATCCAGAATATCTCTAGAGTGACATTTAGGTTTTCATGTAGTTTCAAGGGCAAGGTAATAATATCAAGCGTGATGTAGAAACTGAAGGACTGTGATGAAATCCCCTTGAACAAAAACATGCATCTGACCCAAAGTATGGGAAGTAGAGGGAAAGGAACACTTCTGGATTAATGGGATTTCAAAAACACTCAAGGCAAGTTCCAAACAGTGCACTTAATAGTCAATTATTTGAGGCTTTCCTGAAACATGTTATGATACAGACAGAGAAATTCCTCCATGGATCAGGGTCTGATCCAGATATATAGAGCAATCCATGGAATCTGAAAAGAATTCTAATTTTCCATGATAAAATGTAGCACCCAAGATGTATTCAATATTTTTTTTTAATTGGAAAAGAGAAAAATATTATAATTCTGGCATTTCAGCACACTGCTAGGGTTAATTTTGTCTTACCCACTTACCTGACCAAAAAAAAGAAAAGAAAAGTAGGTATCAGAAGGCAATATCTTCAAATATGCCTATATAATTTTTAAAATCTTTCCATTCTGCTGCCCTGTGGTTAATACTCAGACATAATTACAGGAAGTTAGACTGACCTGCTCTAGCACTAACATCAGCTCTCAGTAACCACTGGATACCTCTGTGATCTAATAGTTCTCATCCATTCATCTTGGGAATTCTGATTTGGAGTCCCATGGCCCTCAGAGTCCCATGGCCCTCAGAGTCCCATGGCCCTGAAGAGAAAAGGAGTGTGAGAAGTTTGCTTCAGAGTAAAAGAACATAACTGAGAAATCTCCTCAAGGAGAATAATATTTCAAGACAATATTATGCGTATTTCTAAGTCATATACCTTTAGAACCAATATCCACAAATAGTTATTAACAAACACATAAAATAGCAAGAGTTTAAAATTCTCTTGTGAAGCAAATTCATGATAAAGTTTATGTAAGAAACTCTGTACATATAATCCCAATTTAATGAAGTTAAGCATAAGGTAAAACAAGTAATTTACCCAATGTCACACTGCTGATTTTGGAGCCAAGATTCAAACTCAAATCTGTCCGATTCCAAAGGCCATATAACTAGCCACTATAATACACTGCCTCTCTTTGATATCATATTGTAGCACATTAATAGGGGTTCACAGGTTTATGTAGCTTTAAAACTTTATAATCACTGTGACAAACATATGTCTAATAACATTTCTAGGTTAATGAGCAATGCTTTCTCTTCCTACTTAACAGAACCTGTAACAAGTGACTCACTTAAGATTGGTCAGGGACTAGAATTCACAACCTTGATGCCAGACCCACTCAGTGCCTGGGATACTGTTCAAAAAAGAAATTTAAACAAATACAAAATCCAATCTTACTTATCTTAATAACAGGTATTCAAAGCTAGAGTAAGAATTCCTTGTAATCGTAGTAATGTTTTGACTGAGACAAAAATGCAAACTTGATTGTTGTTCATTAAATTGCTATTAGTGTCTTTGAATTACTAGATATCATTCCAAGTTCATTAATTCTAATCTGAAGAGCTTAAAAGTAGCTGAAATATTTTCTCAGTCAATTGTTTAAAATCTAACCCGGCACAAAGACAATACAAAGTTAAGTGTGGTTTTAAAAATTGTGCTCACCCAAAAAAGAATGATGGAATGTAATGAAAAATAGAAAATATTATCTCAAAAATATTTGAAATCTGTCAAAAAATTAAGTAAGTAAATAAATTGTTGATGAATGAAAGAATTGAAACAAACAAACAAGCAAATAAACAAACCCATAGCCATGAAGTCAATTCAAGCACATGGCAACCTCAAGCATTACAAAGTAGAGCTATTCCAAAGCGTCCCTTATGCTCCATAGCACATCTTCAGGCCTTTCTTCCACATTGACGCTGGGTGGTATCAAACCATCAACGTTTAGGTTAGCAGTTGAGTGCAAACCATTTCCAGTGCAAACGTACGGGTTACCTTGAAGTGTGCTCTTTAATTTCCAATTATTTATAGATTTTCTAGCTATCTTTTTAATGCATTTCCGTTGTGATTTGAAAATATACTTTGCATGACTTCTATTCTTTTAAATTTGTTAAGATGTGTTTTATGGGCCAGAATGTAGTCTATCTTGGTGACTCTTCCATGTGAGTTTGAGAAGAATGTGTACTGTGCTGTTGTTGAATGACGTATTCTATAAATGTCAATTAGATCAAGTTGATTGGTAGTGCTAACAGGACATCTATATTCTTACTGGTTGTTTCATCTACCAAGTACTAAACAGATGGGTGTTGAAGTCTCCTTTCAGTCGTATCAGATTTTGACTCAGAGATTTCCGTTTCGCCTGGGTCTTTTTTTTTAACTCCCCTCGTGTGTGGGTTTTCCAAGGAAAACTCCTTCTTAGATGGAGTCTGTATCTCGCATTTCTTTCAGTTGTAATTCACTGGTATATTATACTGGGATCCAGATACTGTGCTGGTAAGATATGAGAGAAGGGGAGCAGTCTACAATTTTATGATTAAATCTTAGTCCTTTAGTGAGCTTGAATCCCTGAGATGTGACCTTTAGAAGTATTTCTCAGCTTTTTTTGTTTTTCTTTTCTCCTCTTAGGTGAGACGTGACGGCTAGAAGGGGTTGGAGTTGACTGACTGTCATTCCCCCAGGTAGAATAAGGCTTTGGTAAAGTTATTGCTCCTGAAAAAAATAGGCTTTTATTATAGACAAAGTCCTGAGTGTCTTTCAAAATGATCATTTTTCCCTTCCTCCTGCCAGGGATCTTCCCCATGAGAAACTGATAGAGTTCCTGGTAAAACCTGAAGGTAAAACCCTCTGTTCAAACAAAAATCATATTAAGCTAAGAAGAGAAACCAATTGAAGTTTATTTAATATACAATTTGCAAATCCAGGTAACATTTTGATTAGGGAGTCAAAAATGTTCCAAAGACGAAAAAAATTTCAAAAAATCTCATACCCCATTTTATTGCCATGGAAAAGGGCCAGCAAATAGTGTTTACATATTATCAATTTACCCTAAAATATAGCTCCCAGTCTGACCCTGGAGTTTCTGTTTCCTGAAACTGACTGAATTCTTCAAGAGAGCACAATGTCAAAGGCAAAACGGCTAACGTTTAACTTAAAGGTGACTTTAAGAAACGAGTTTTCTCAAGGCTCAAGTGTCAAAACAACATCTAAGGGTAATGGTCTGGGTAGGTTACCCCAACCTCCATGGATGCTAGAAATCTGGATTCTGGGAGAATTAAAACTATCACCACAGGTGTGGAAACACCACTAGGTTTGGACCCCAGGAGCTTTCACTCTCAAGCAGTCCACACTCAGCCTCCAATAATTCATCAAAATTTCCATTTAAGTGTTCCTACCAGTTTATGACTCAGTGGTATCTCAGTTATCTAGTGCTGTTATAACAGAAATACCACAGTGGATGGCTTTAACAAAGAGAAATGTATTCTTTCACAGTCTAGGAGGCCAGAAGTCCAAATTTAGGGTGCCAACTCCAGGGGAAGGCTTTCTCTCTGTGTTGGGTCTGGAGAAAAGTCCTTGTCATCAATCTTCCCTGGTCAAGGAGCTTCTCAGCACAGGACCTTTGGGTCCAAAGGACATGCTCTGATCCAGGCATTGTTTTTTGGTGCTATGAAGCCCCCATGTCTTCTCTCTGCTATCTTCTTTCTTTTATATCTCAAAAGAGACTGACTTGAGACACAACCTAATCTTGTAGATTGAGTCCTGCATCATTAACATAACTGCCTCTAATCCAACCTCATTAACATTACAGAGGTAGGATTTACAATATATAGGAAAATCACATCAGATCACAAAATGATTGAGTATTTCATAATACTAGGAATCACGGCTTACACAAGGTGACACACGTATTTGTGGGACACACTTCAATCAGTAACAAATGATATTTTCTTCAGGTAAGCTGATCTGAGCTGTGATTTTCTGTATTCATCTGGGTCTCTAGATTCTAGGGTAGTGGTTTTCCCTGGACCTTAAAGTTTCTGATGCAACTAAGCAAAGTCATTGATTAATAGTTTATTCATTTTTTTTCTTGTTATAGATGAGAATGACAAACTTCTAAGCTCTTTACATGTTGGAGCTGAAACCACAAGTGTATCCATCCTTTTTAATACAAATTGAATCATACTAAATATGTTACAAAATATATTCTTAATCTGTCTCCTAACATACTTCTATTTTGCATATAACTGTAGTGAAAGAATAATACAAATCTGAATTAGGAAATCAGAAGCATATATAACTAATTCTATGAATTACATAGGAATTCAAGATTTTTCCAAATTAGGGAAACAGACAAAAAAGTATCAAATTCTTAGCCCCCTGAAATTTATGACATGTAACACTGTATACATTACATTCACACATAAATTGATCTTAGAATCACAGACAGGACTTTTGGTATAGGGATAAACAATTTGTAAATATAAATTGTAAAATCTGCACCTGAAAGATAAAAGCCAAGCAAACTTCATTCTGAGCAGTGTTGTAGCAGTACAGGTAGTACAAAGTGAAAGACGACCAAAAATCTAGCTGGAAATTTTGAGAGATGGAAATCTGAGTTGTCAACGAAATCAGCAGGAAATAATGTCATAATATGCAGACACTTGTTCTCCTCTAAGGCCAACATATCACATAACCACTGTCTAAATGGTCAAAGAGTCAGCCCACACGTCAGGAAAGTCTTGACTTTGTAAGAGTGCTGCTGTTTATTGAAAATTGGTGACAGATTTTTCAATGGCTGGTTCCCTACCCCCTATATTTTCTGTAATATCTGCAGTCAGTTTTGGAAATATTTTTCTTAAAAATTATTCATCTCATTTTATTACAAAATTATATACCTAGAATTATACATAGGGTGAAAATTCATGAAGGTATGCAAAGAACTAATGGGAAATTATAAACTGAATAATTTTCAGAGGTCACACAGAGATGAGATATATGCAGCTAATAATAATCCAGAGAAAACACTCAATAGAGATTCCAAAAAGACTGTATTACATCATAGCAGTAGGGCTAAAGTAGTCCCAGACATGGGTGCCAACCTATATTCTCAATTACCAACAAATCAATGACACATGCAAGTTTATTTTTTAAAGCTGGCAACAACTCAGTTTAAATATGGAAGGCACTATTAATTACAATTCACCTCCTTCTTCATCTCCAACGTCCAATAAATTGTTCAATTCTTAAGTCTATTGGAGGGCATATATATGTTTTAACTATCATGCCTTAATTTATGTTGTAGTTATTTGGCCTGCCCCCATCAAAAGTTTATTAAAGTTATTATTATCACCTTTGTACCTTATCACTGATACACTATTCAAGAAGCATCCCACTGTCTCTAGTCACCTGTGGATACTGAACAGTGTCTCTCCTCACAACAGAGGCTGGAGGACTGGTGGCTTCACCTAAGCTACATAGTCACCTGCTACAGAAGTCCAAGCAGAAGTGGTGTCCTCGAGTCTTTACAGCCAACACAGTCGGGTGTACATAGTCTGGCTGTATAACTCACCTATCTACTCACCCTAGGGAATAGGGACTCGCTTTCCTTTTAGATGCTCAGAGGCAGCCGTCAGCCCCCCGCCTGGCTCAGCACGTGATCCCCTACCACAGCCAGATACCAGCGCCTGCACCAATCACCCATGCCTCTCTAAGACTGTAGATGAGAGCCTGCACCACACGCTTGGTGACTGACGGCCTGGACACGTGAGCTGAACCCATATAGGAAAATTTAATGGAATCCTGTGTGCACATACTTAGTTACAGAACTAACTGCCTGGTGACAGGATGTTAGAGCTTTAAAAGTGCCAATAATTAAACTAGCACACACGAGCAGCCTATTGGGGCATATCAAAACAAAACAAAACAAGGAGCTAGGACTCACCAAACAAATATAAAATTAAATTAAAATAACTTACTGATGGCTCAGAGACAACAGTCAATAACAAATCACATAAAGAGGTGGTCCATGATGGCTTCAGCAAGCTCCCAAAATAATCAATAAATTCTCAGGAGGAAGAGAATTTCTTGGAATTACCAGAGGAAGAATACAAAAGATTAATATACAGAACTCTTCTAGAAATTAGAAAGGAAATATTCCAAAATTCAGAAATGGCCAAGGAACACACAGACAAAGTAGTAGTGGAACTTGAAGCCACCATAACCCTGATACCAAAACCAGGCAAAGACACAACAACAAAAAAATTACCGACCAATATCTCTCATAAATAGGCAAAAATTCTCAACATAATTCTAGCTAATAGCATCATATCAAAAATATAATACACCAAGACCAAGTAGGATTCATACCAGGTATGCAAGGATGGTTCAACATTAGAAAATCAATCAAAATAATCCACCACATAAATAAAAGCACAGAAAAGAATCACATGATCATCTCAATTAACGCAGAAAAGGCATTCGACAAAGTCCAATGCCCATTCCTGATAAAAAACTCTCAATAAAATAGGTATACAAGGGAAATTTCTCATCAAAATAAAGGACATCTATGCAAAACCAAAGGTCAACATCCTTTTTACACCTCTATTGTAAAAACCCATGAAAAAGTTTACACAGAAAAAGTAACACTATTTGGGTACTTCTGGCAAAATGGTGCTCTAGGTAGAAGCAGCACACCGTCCCTCCACAGCAAAGATACAAAAAACTAAGCCAAACAGAGAAAACAGCAATCCTGAAACCCTAAAACATCAAATGAAGAGAAAAAGAACTCAGCCAAGCACCAAATGAAATAAGAAACTGACAGTGAACAAAGAGCGAGGAGTGATACATGCAGAAGTCCTCTAACAGCTATGGCACACAGATCCACCATCTTGGACTCGTATCAGAGACCAGTGAATAGAGGGTACGAGAAAGCGGCTTCACGGAGCTTCCAGCAGGAGACAAAACAACCAGTAATTTTCGATATACACTTTCCCACCCCCCCCACCCTACTTCACCCCCACTTGGCCTCCTGTGCTTCCCGCGGCCAAAGTCTCTAGTCCTGAAGCACCAGCTACTGGGATTCCACCCGCCTGCAATGGCTGGCTCCTTCAGTGCCATTTGTTGGCTGCTGATGTTGCTGTTTACCGCTTGTCTTGATTTCTTCCTTACCTCTCACCACCTCCCCCTTCTTTCACTCAAATACCTGGCTCTGTGCGCCATCTTTGCTTCTTCCTAAGGGTCTGCTGAGCTCCATTTGAGGGTGGAACTGCTTCTTGTCTAGGCTGCCATGCTGGTGGGATCCCAGGGCTTTTGTTTGTTTTGAATTTTTTTTCCTGTTCCTTTTCTCGAGCTGGGAGCCCGTTCTGACCAGAGAGTGCCATATGGCTTCGGACCTAGCAATTCAGCTTGCACAGATGCACAGAGGGATCACTGAGGGTATTTCTTTTTCCATGGTTTTTTTTTTCTCTTTTTTGGGGGGCTTTTCTTGTTCTTCTTCTTTAAAATTTGTTTTGTTTTCTTTTCCCTCTTTTTCCCTTTTTGTCTTTCTTCATTACTTAGTTTCTCATCTCTCTATACCTTCCTTCTCTTCCTGTTCCCTGAACACCTGGAGCTGAATACCTCTATGCCTTCTAGCCAGGATGTACTGCAACACCTGGGAACAACTTGACAAGACCTCGTAGCTGCACAGGTGGAATCCCTGGGAGGTTTGAGGTTCTTTCTTCTTTCTAATTATTATTTATTCATTCTTTTCTTTTCTTTTCTTTTTTTTTTCTTCTTCTTCCCCTCTTTGTTTTTCTCCATTTCATAGTTTCTCATCTCTCCACTACAACAGCAAGCTCCCTTTGAATTTTTTGGATTGTTTATATGCTTTTGGATCCTGTTTCTCTCTCTTCTCTCCTATATCCATCTTAGCTCTACACGTCACAATCTCCCCCCTCCATCCTGCCTACCTGCACAGTGAGCTTAACACCGCACCACCAAGCAGCACAGGCACGGCCTACTGGAACCTGCCTTGCACTGATTACCAACCCACCCTGGCAGCTGTAGTAAGTGCCACAGACATCCCATCTTAGCAACTGCTGTTTGCTAGACCTCCCTTTCTGCACCATATCTGAGCTACTGACCTTGCCAGTTGGAGAAGGAGGTGAAAAGTATCATGCTCACAGACGAGCAAACAAGAAAGAACACACAGCCCGCCTGCTAAGACATAACCACAAAAAAGGATGAAACAAACAAATCTGCAATCAATAAATGAGAAAAATGACTACTGAAAGCCCTGAAGACAGCAGACAATATCAAAACATTTACAAAAACAGGACAGGATGGTTCCAGTAGGCATCCAAAATAAAACACAAGATGAATTTCCAGTAGAAGAAAAAGCACTAGAACTATGTGATAGGGAATTCAAATATCTAATACTCAAAATTGTACAAGAGTTGAAGCAAAAAACAGAGAAAAATGAGGAAAAAATAGACAAATTCTGGAATAGGCAGACAAATTCATGGAAAATACAGACAAAAAAATTGAAGAATTCAGGAAAATAATGCAGGAACAAAATGCCAAAATAAATTCACAAGTAGAAATTATACAAAAACAATAATTAGAAATCCAAAAGATAAACAACAAGATTTCAGAAATGGACAGTGTCATAGAAGGGCTGAGGAGCAGATATGAAACAGTGGAAAACAGGATCAGTGGAATTGAAGACAAACACTTGGATACAACCCTGTTGGAGGAAAACCCAGAAAAAACAACAACAACAAAAAAAGAAAAAACCCAGAGAGTTATGTGGGATGCAATTAAAAGCAAAAATTATCGAGTGATTGGAGTTCCATAACGGGGAGAAAACAGAAAACACAGAGAGGATGATTGAAGAACTACCAACAGAAAACCTCCCCAATATCATGAAGGATGAACAGTTGGCCATCCAAGAAGCTCAATGAACCCCATATAGGATAGACCCCAAAAGAAAATCAGCAAGGCACATCATAATCACACTCGCCAAAACCAAAGACACACAAAGAATCTTGAGAGCAGCTCGTCAAAATCAAGGAATCACATACAGAGGAGAACCACTACTAAGACTAAGCTCAGATTATCAGCAGAAACCATGGAGACAAAAAGGCAATGGGATGATATAAATAAAACCTTGAAAGAGAATAATTTCCGACGAAGAATAATATATCCTGAAAATGCTTGTTCAAACATGATGGTGAAATTAGGACATGTCCAGATAAACAGAAAATAAGGGAATATGCAAAAACCAAAACAGATTTACAAGAATTATTAAAGGGAGTTCTTTGATCTGAGAACAAACAACTTCAGCTCCCTGGCTGAATCTAGGATGGAGGATCGTATCAGCCAGATACCAGTCTAGAAAATTAACTCACGAGGACTATCAAAAACCAAAAGAAATACAACAGGGAATCAGAGAAGTTAATCAGTAAATGACAACAACATGAAAACAATAAAAGAGGGAATAAACAGTGTAGGTATAGAAGCTACTAATGGAGAGAAAGGCAAGGTGATACCAAGTAATAATAGACTACTTCAAACTTAGAAAGATAAGGGTAAATTTCATGGTAACCACAAAGAAAGTTAACAAACATACTCATAAAAATAAAGAGGAAAAAC
>NW_004443971.1:1020166-1028438 GCF_000243295.1 Trichechus manatus latirostris
CATAGGGCAACATTTGTAGTAACTGTTAAATGAGAAACTATTTTGTTCTGTAAGCCTTCATCTTAAGTGAGAATAACAGCACAATTCGAACAGCATGGTCAATGTCACTGAACTGTGCATGTAGAAATTTTTGAAATGGTGTATCTTTGGCTATGTGTATTTTCACCAAAAAAAAAAAAAAGGTTGAGATGTTAGACGGTTGATATGTTGTGGGGCTGTTGACCGGTGTCATAAAACAACATGTGTCCTTACCTGAAGTACAATAAAAAAAGAAAAAAAAAAAAAAGAAGACTCAAATTACTGTAATCAAAAATTAAAGACAGAACATTAATACTGTCCTTATGGAAGTGTAAAGGAGTATAAGGAATACTATGAACAATATAGGCCGATAAATTAGGTATTTAAGATAAAATGGACAAATTTTCAGAAAGATATAATCTATTGAAAATGACTCAAGAACAAGTAAACAGCCTAGATAGACCTATAACAAGGGAAGAGATTGAACTGGTAATCAAAAAACTAACCATAAAAAAAAGTCCCGGCCTAGGTGGCTTCTAATGTAAAGAAGGAGCGAATACTTTCCAACTCATTTTATAAAGCCAGTGTTACCTGATACCAAAATACACAAAGTCATCGCAAGAGAATAAAACTTCTGACCAATATCTCTTATGAATATGAATTTAATATCCACAACAAAATACTAGCAATCGGAATGAAGAAACAAATAAAAAGAATTATACAACATATGGGCAAGTGAGATTTATACAAGGAATGCAAGGATAGCTTAACATCTGAAAATCAAAACAATAATGAAATCTCATGATTATCTGAATACACACAAAAAAGCATTTGACAAAATCCAATTAAATACGTGTATTTTAAAAAAAGAAAAGTTGCAACCCTTTCCTTAAATTAATAAAAGAAATAAAAGAAAAAAAACACAGCCAATATTATACTTAACGGTGAAAGACTGATGCTTTCCCTCTAGGATCAGAACAAGACTGGGATATCTGCTCTCATCACTTCTATCTAACATTGTACTGGAAGTTCTAGCCAGCATATTTAGGCAAGAAAAAGATATAGAGGGCATCCAAATTGAAAATGAAGAGGTAAACTATCTCTATTCAAAGATGACATGATCTTGTATACAGAAAATCTAAGGAATCGACTAAAAAGCTATTAGAACTAATAAATGAGTTCAGCAAGGTGCAGGATGCAAGAGGAATATACAGAAATCAATTTTCTATATACTAGTAATAACAATCTACAGAGGAAATTAAGAAAATAATTCCAGTTACATACCATCAAAATGACTAGAATACTTACCATATTTTTACCCTACAACATGCACCCTCTGTGTTTGTTTGCTAGCCGTGATCTCCCCTAGCAAAAAACCAAAAAGGCACCCTCAAAAGCACCACCATGGCAATCCTCTTCCACATGTCAGTGTAAAAAAAAAATTAGCATACCACGCTTACAACAATACCTCCACAGGGTACAGCTCAGCTGAAAAACAAAAGCAGAAGGTGGGCATTATTTGCATAAAAAAAACAGTAGTGACTCTCTGATGACTTTAAATACACAGGAGCATATGCAAGTGTATAGATCTGTGTTAGTTAAGACTATAACAGAAATGCTGCAAGTGGATGGCCTTAGCAAAGAGAGATTTATTCTCTCACAGTTTAGAAGGCTAAAAGTCCAAATTCAGGGAGCCAGCTCCAGGGGAAGTCTTTCTCTCTGTATAGGTTCTGGAGGAGAGCCCTTGTCATCAGTCTTCCCTTGATGGAGGAGCAGCTCAGGGCAGAGACCTCAGGTCCAAAGGATGCACTATGCTTTTGGTGCTTCTTTCTTGGTGGTATGAAGTCCCCATGTCTCTCTGCTTGCTTCTCTTTTATATCTCAAAAGAGATTGACTTAAAACACAACCTAACTTGTAGATTGAGTCCTGCCTCATTAACGTCACAGTTGCTAATCCCACATCATTAACGTCACAGAGGTAGGATTTACAACACATAGGAAAATCACGTCAGGTGATAAATGGTGGACAATCACACAACACTGGGAATCATGGCCTAGCCAAGTTGACACACATTTTTGGGGGACACAATTCCATCCATGACAGAAGCAAAAAAATAAAAAATAAAATTGTCAAGCCAATTCTGACTCATGGAGACCCTTGTGTGTCAGAGTAGAACTATGCTTCATAGAATTTCCAATGGCTAATTTTTTGAAAATAGATTGCCAGGCCTTTATTTAGAGGTGCACGTGCATGGAATCAGACTTCTGACTTTTTAGGTAGTAGCTGAGAATATTAACCATTTGCACCACCCATGGACTCCTTTTTATATATGTTGCTGTTAGATGCTATCGAGTCAGTTCCGAGCCATAGAGACCCTATGTACAACAGAAGGAAACTCTGCCCTGTCCTGCACAATCCTCAAAATCTTTGTTAAGTGTGAGCCCATTGTTGCGGCCACTGTGTCAATCCATCTCACTGAGTGTCTTCCTCTTTTTCCCTGTCCTTCTACTTTACAAGCATGATGTCCTTCTTCAGGGACTGGTCCCTCCTAATAACAAGCCCAAAGTATGTGAGACGAAGTCTCGCCATCCTTGCTTCTACGGAGGAGTCTGGCTGTCTTCTCCCAGGAAGACCCCATGGGCCTGTTTATTGTACTGTGGTGGCTTTCGTGTTGCTGTGATGCTGGAAGCTATGCTACCGGTATTTCAAATACCAGTAGGGTCACCTATTGTGGACAGGTTTTGGCAGAGCTTCCAGATTAAGACAGACTAGGAAGAAGGAACTGGCATTCTACTTCTGAAAAAAATGGCCAGTGAAAACATTATGAATTATTATATATGCATATTTAAAAAATAGAAAAGCTGCATATCAACGATCCAAGTATCCATCTCAAGAAAATTAACCTATAGAAATTAGAAAAATAAGGAAACAAAAATTATAATAGCAAAAATTAAGAAAATAGTAACAAAAGAATCAACAAAACAAAATTGGTTCGTTCAAAAGACTAATAAAATTGATAATATATCAAAATTGTTCTACAAGCAAAACTAACAATAACCAACACCTGGAATGAAAAAGAGCTATTGCTACAGATACTACAGTCTTTCACAAGATATTATGTACAGATTTATGCCAACAAATTTAAGAATTTACATAAAATGGGAAATTTTCTACTAAAAACTAATCACTAAAACAAGACAATCTTAATGCCCGTGTATTTATTAAATAAATTGAATCTGCAATTAAAACTTTTTCTGTCCTAATTATTATTGTCTCTCAGCTCAAACCTCTCTTCTGTACTCTGCTTTCTGATGTTGGAGCTAAGACTTTGCAAATCACTCTTCTATATTCCCATCTGGCTCCATTTTAGGCCCTGAGAATAGTGTATGCTAGAGGAAGACTACAAGGTTGGAAAGGATGAAGGGACTTACTCCTTCCTAATTGCTTCTTGAGAGCTTTGTGTCTGTTGCGCCCATTCACATCACCACAGTCATGGAGCAGCAACAGTGCCTTCCTAAGGCTGCAGCTGAATCTAGATTACAGTTTTTCAAACAGCTGCAGAACTAGGCACATCATGCCCTGTTAGAAATCACAACACCAGAAAGCTGACACTCTATCCTCAAAACTCTGGATCCCAGATCTAATGTGTCTCTCCTCTGAGTTCAGAGAAACAAGCAGTAAGCAAGCTACAGTCTCTCCAAAGAGATCTGAATTTGAGCCTAATAGGGTCCCTCCTCCATCATCCCTACAGCCCTCAGCCCAGCAATTCAGTCTCTGAGGGAGTTTGCATGTGTCTATAGAGCTTCCATGACCTTTCCTTGTACAAGTTGTGCTGTGAAGCCAGCAAGAATTTACATGAAGACCAAACAAGGATATAAGAAAAAAAAAACTATAGGCAAATACCTCTCATGAATGTTGATGCAAAATCCTAAATAAAATATTAGCAAAGACAATATAAATTAAGAACAATATATAATATATAAATGATATGAGAATAGTATTTTATGACAATATATAGTAATATATATTTATGTATAATAAATTATATAATAAAATTATATGATTGTGTAAGTTATATGGAGCCCTAGTGACACAGTGGTTAAGAGCTCAGCTACTAATCAAAAGGTTGGCAGTTCAAATCCATGAGCCACTGCTTGGAAACACTATGGGCACTTCCACTCTGTCCTATCGGGTCACTATGAGTTGGAATTGACTTGATGGCAATGGGTTTGTTTTTTTGGTTTTATAAATTATATAATTTTATTACATTTAATAGAATGATTCCTATATATAATAAGAATAATATAGTATGACAAATTAACTGTAAACCTGAATTACAAGGTAAATATAACATTTGGAAATCAATCACCACGTTAATAAAAGGATTAAAATACAAACATCTGAATAGATACAGAAATAGCATTTAATCAAATTAAATATACTTTCATGTCGAAATTCTTACTAAATTAAGCATAGAATGAAAATTACTCAGTCTCATAAAGCGTATTTACAAAGCATCTCCAATGCAAGTCATAGATAATGACGAAATTTTAGAATTATCCCCTAAGATCTGGAATGACAAAAACATAATTCCTATCACTACTAATTAATGTCTTTTATTTCATTGGAAGGCCTGGCCATTAAACTTATTCTTATGACATTCATTTTGTTTACATCCATGATAGTTATGGATGCTTTTTATTTTATTTTTGTTTTTTTGCCTGTATGGTTCTGTTATTGAGCTGAAAAAATGACTCTTTAAAATCTTTTTAATTTTTTTCTATAATTTAAAACAAATTTATTTGGTTTGTGGGCTGTTAGAATTGTAACATTTAATAACCTTCTAAAAATGAAGTTTTAATATGATTTCTGGTCTCAAACTGAATAAGTTACATATCTCAGTTGTCCTTGGGTCAACTGACTTGTAGACTTTCACACATATACACACACACACGCACATTTGCTTATTACATGTTCAATATACTAACTTGATCCAACTGATTATGTTTAATACCCCAGATTCATACTATTGGGCTACTGATTTTTAGAAACAGAAGTAGTATTTAGAGTCTATATGTAGACCCACATCCACTCTCTCATTTTGGTTACCACAATTTCTGATATTTTATATTGATAATTCAGTATACTTGTTCAACCATCATCTATTTATCATGCATTGTGCATTGTATTCTCCATTAACCCATTGCTGTCGAGTCGATTCCGTCTCATAGAGACCCTGTAGGACAGAGTAGAACTGTCTCATAAGATTTCCAAGGTGCAGCTGGTCGGTTCGAACTGCCAACCTTTTGGTTAGCAGCCGAGCTCTTAACCACTGCACCACCACGGCTCCATATCTTCCATTAGCTGGGCTAGTATTGCATTTATCTCAAATACTCAAAAGCCTATGCTTTCAAATTCTGACATTAAGATTCTCAGAGCAAGCAGCTCCCAATATGAAGATGGCTTTATTTTGAATAAATGCAGTATTTCATACAAGAAAAATATAGGGGAAAAGAATATGACAAATTTTTATTTATATTTTTAAATGTATATTTTAGTCAATCTGAAGATTTGAATTTCAAAACTTTTTAGTTCACACATTAGAAAAATAGTTTATTGAAACATTCTTTACCACAAAAGCCAACTTTGATCATGCTAGATTTAAAGGGCTGAACATATGAGTTGTTTCTGCAACCTGTTGTTCTAGCCATAGAATTGGTTGGGTGATTACAGTTATTACTACACAGGCCAACTGTGCTTATAAATATAGTTGCTTAATTTGGCACCAAATATTTTAAAATTACATCATTCAAACAATTATATGTATTTATATTAATTTGAAGAAGCAATAGGGAGTTCCGGCAAAATGGTGCTCTAGGCAGAAGCACCAGGCCGTCCCTCCACAGCAAAGATCCGAAAAACTAAGCTGAACAGAGAATACAAGAATCCTGAAACCCTAAAACATCAAATGAAGAGTTAAAGAACTCAGCCAAGCACCAACTGGAGTGAGAAAACTGACAGAGAACGGAGAGCGAGGAGAGATTCATGCAGAGGTCCCCTACAAGCTAACGCAGCACGGATCCACCATCTTGGACACCTATCGGAGACCAGCAAATGGGGGTACGAGAAAGCAGCCTCAGGGAGCGTCCAGCGGGAGACAAAACAACCGGTAATTTGTGGTGTGCGCTTTCCCACCCCCCACCCCTCTTCGCCCACACTCGGCCTCCTCTGCTTCCCGCGGACACAGTCTCCTGTCCAGAAACACCAGCCAGCACTAGCTGCCTCTCTGAGTGCCATTTGTTGGCTGCTGGTGTTGCTTTTTTTTTCTGCTTCTTTTGATTTCTTGCTTGCCTCTCGCCACCTCCCACTCCTTTTGCTCGAGTGCCTGGCTCCGTGCGCCATCTTTGCTTCTTCCTGAGGGGCTCCAGAGAACCGGCAATTTGTGATATATGCTTTCCCACTCTCTACCCTTCTTCACCCACACTCGGCCTCCTCTGCTTCCCGCGGACACAGTCTCCTGTCCAGAAACACCAGCCAGCACTAGCTGCCTCTCTGAGTGCCATTTGTTGGCTGCTTTTGTTTTTTTTTTTTTCTGCTTCTTTTGATTTCTTGCTTGCCTCTCGCCACCTCCCACTCCTTTTGCTCGAGTGCCTGGCTCCGTGCGCCATCTTTGCTTCTTCCTGAGGGGCTGCGGAGCTCCATTCAAGTGTGGAGCTGCTTCCCAGTCGAGGCTACTGCACTGGTGGGATCCCAGGACTTTTGTTCTTTTGTTTGTTTTGAATTGTTTGTTTGTTTTCTTCTCCTTTTCTTGAGTTGGGAGACCTTTCTGGCCGGGGGAGCTGCGTGGCAAGGAGACTCCCCTTCAGCTTCCACAGACATGCAGAGGGATCCCTGAAGGCATTTCTTTTTTTGTTGGTTTTATTTTTCTGTTTTTTGGGGGGCCTTTCTTGTTCTTTTATTTTTTAATTGTTTTGTTTTCTTTTCCCTCTTTTTCCTTTTTTGTCTTTCTTCATTGCTCAGTTTCTCATCTCTCTATATCTTCCTTCTCTTTCTGTTCACTGAATACCTGGCATTGTACACCTCTATGGCTTCTAGCCAGGCTATACTGCAACACCTGAGAGCAACTTCCCCAGACCTCATAGCTGCACCGGTGGGATCCCTCAGAACTTTGTGGTTCTTTAACCTTACTGATTTTCATTTATTCATTCTTTTCTTTTGTTCATCTTCGTCTTTCTGTTTTTCTCCATTTCATAGTCTGTCATCTCTCCACTCCAACAGCAAGCTCCCCTAGCATTATTTTTTGTTTGTTTGTATGTTTTTGGCTCCTGTTCCTCTCTCCTCTCTCCCATATCGATCTTAGCTCCACACATAACAATCTCCCTGCTGCATCCTGCCTAACTGCACTGTGCGCTTGACATCACATCACCAAACAGCACAGGCACAGCCTACTGGAACTTGCCCTGCACTGATTACCGACCAGCTCTGGTGGCTGTAGTAAGTGCCACAAACAACCCATCCCAGTAACTCCTCTTCAGCTAGACCTGCCCTGCTGTACCATATCTGAGTGACTGACCCTACCAGTTGGAGAAGGAGGTGGAAAGAATTGAGCGCACAGACTAGCAAACAACAAAGAACACACAGTCCGCCTGCTCAGACATACTCAAATTTTTTTTTTAAAAAAGGGACGAAACAAATAAATCTACAAACAATAAAAGAGAGAAATATCTGCTGAATGCCCTGAAAACAGCAAACAATATCAAAACATTTACAAAAACAGGACAAGATGGTTCCAGTAGGCATCCAATTAAAACACCAGATGACTCTCCTGTGGAAGAAAATGCACTAGAAGTAACTGATAGGGAATTCAAATCTCTAATACTCAGAATTTTTCAAGAACTGAGGCAAAAAGCTGACAAACATGAGAAAAAAATAGACAAATTCATGGAAAATACAGACCAAAAACTGGAAGATTTCAGGAAGATGATGCAGGAACAAAATGCCAAAATAAATTCACAGCTATAAACTATACAGAAACAACAATTAGAAATCCAGAAGATAAACAAAAAGATTTCAGAAACAGATGAAGTCATAGAAGGGCTGAGAAGCAGATTTGAAACCATGGAAGACAGGATCAGTGGAACTGAAGACAAACACTTGGCTACAATTCTGGGTTTCAGGAAAACTCAGAAAAAAGAACAAAGAAAAATGAAGAGACCCTGAGAGTTATGTGGGACACAATTAAAAGCAAAAATTT
>NW_004443971.1:1034012-1058860 GCF_000243295.1 Trichechus manatus latirostris
AAAAAAGGTTGAGAAGTTAGATGGTTAATATGTTGTGGGGTTGTTAACCAATGTCATAAAACAACATGTGTACCACTGTTTCATGAGAAACTATTTGTTCTGTAAGCCTTCACCTGAAGTACAATAAAATATAAAAAAAAAAAAAAATTGAAGAAGCACTAATGGTCCAGTGGTTGAAACGCTCAGATGCTAACTGAAAGTTTGTGGTTTGAATTCACAAGCCATTCCTTGGAAAAAGTTGTGGCAGGCTGCTTCTGTAAAGATTACAGCATTGGAAACTCTGTGGGGTATTTCTACTCTGTCCTATAGGGTAGCTATGATTCAGAACTGACTTGATGGCAACAGATAGATTAAATAGAGGCCAAAGCACAGGGCAGATTTCCTCCAGTCAAAAATCCTGTGTATAAGGCATATATAGAACATGCATGTTCTTCTATTAATTTTGCCTGTTAGGACATCATGAAAGTTGATATTTCATGAAAAAGCAAAATATTGATATATAAAATATAACTCTATATTAAGCATATATTCTCACTGAACATCTCAGGTGCAATTTTAGATAAAGGTGTTATGGGCTGCTTCCCCTCCCCACTTCAAGTTCAAAGTTATTTCAGTGTAATAGCCATATTTTATATGTTTTCAGCTCCTCACATTTGCTAGCATATGCACAAAGTGCAACCGGAATAAAATCGTTTATTTACTTGTTTATCCATGATTTCCCTTCTTTAAACATAATAAGCTATATTTGTACATGGAGGCATTGCTGGAATAATTCCCAAATCAGGCACTCTCCTCACACATCTCTTCAGTCTAGCGGTCCGTGGAACACACACCCATTGACAAGACCTGTCAAGTCTCACAACTCCACACTTTCCCTCCAAATCCCAATAAGCTATATTTAAGGTGCAAAAGGAAGAATGCAGAAAAACTCCGTGCTTTCTAACAACCTCACAGATCTCTGCTTTTAAACATAACAAAAATATGAGTATATTTTTGACAAATTCTATTTATCTAACTACAGAACACTTAAGATACACTTTAAAAGCAACCACTACATTTGACTGAAAACAAAACTTTTATACTAAATAAAATAGAATTAAAATGCAGCCTTCCATCTCCTATATATGCAAAAACAAACAGAACATCCACAAATATGTCTGGTTGTATGTACATAAAGAATAATATACTTTTATGGAAAGAAGACTAAATCAGTATATTTCAAACAGTAGACACCTGTTATTTCTATGAGAAGAGTTGGAAGAGAAGAGGAAAAAGAAGGGTGAGGTTTATATTTGCTTTGCACACACCTAAATTGTGTGTGTGTGTGTGTGTGTGTGTGTGTGTGTGTAAAGCAAGATGAAAGATTTTATCTGGCACATATTCCAAGACGTAAAAGTGAGAAACAGACAAACATGCTGCCAGAGCCAGGTCTGCCTGCGTCCAAGGAATGTTACAGAATAGGCAAAAGTGGGAAATGACAAGTACGATGCCATAGCTTGTCTATCCGAATCCAAGGAATGTTACAGAATCATTACAAATGGATAAAATTATTAAAAGTTTCGCCTTTTCACTAATTGGCTAAGAACTGCTAAATCACTATGATTCTACATTTTGAATTGTCTTTCTTAATAATCAGTGGTACAAATTCCAGTAAATGACAGTCAGGAGGGTCTTCATTCGTCCACCAAATCTTACTATTTACTAAATGCTAAAAGAAAAAGATAAGAGTGGAATATATGTGGTTATTTTGCACTCTAAGTATCTGTTTATGTGAAATGTTCCCTAAAAGATTGTTTTCCAAGATTGTCTTAGCTATTATTTTTATAACCTAGGGCCTAGTTAATGTGTCCTTGTGCATCCTTGTGAGTCCAGCTTCAGCTGGGTCACATTATTTATACTCAAGTACAGGTAATAATGGCTCCAATTTTAACTGCTAAGTCACTCTCTCATTTTGGTTGGAGATTGGAGAAACACACCAATGATCAAAACCTGGCCTTAGTCGGCCTCCTAGATGGTGGTCATGGTAGGCTCTTTAAACTCACAGTGCTGGTTTTCCACTGGATACAATTTGGTTCTTAACCAGGATCTTAAGAGTGATATTCTCATCAATCACATTGCAGAAATGAACAGAGTAAGTGTACATCAACATTTTAGCCTGAACCTTTCTTTTCCCTTTAAGTTGTAAGACAATAAAATATAAGTATTACGCCTAATATTATCAGAGTGTAGAGTAAGACTGTTACTATTTCTTGCCATAGTGATCTAGTCCATGTACTTATTCCTGATAGCAACCAACAGAATGCATCCAGTGTTTGCAAGGGTGTTACAGTGTGTAACCAAGTAGCTTGCTGTCCAATTCTATGCATATCTTGTTCTTTTCTCCTGTGATATTCATTCAAATGCAACAAAAGATATTTGCTACAGTATCGACTCCACTTTCCTGGGCTAATAAAAATATCTAAGGCTATTCTGTTATGTAATGTCACCTTGGCTAATGAGGTCAGAGACTGCTGTTGTGTTTCCAACCCATCAGCAACTTCATCTTCTATTTGTCCCATAAAAAAAGACAACAATTGAATCTGAGTCATAGTAACATTACAGGACAGAGTAGAACTGCCCCATATGGTTTCCAAGGAGTGGCTAGTGGATTCGAACAGCCAAATTTTTTGGTTAACCACTGCACTACCTGGGCTCCATTTGTCCCATAGTTATTGATAAATTTCTTAATTTTTTTTTTTATTTGGCTACACCACAAGTAGAAATTAAACTCTTAGAAATGACCAAACCTACCCTGAGTGTTGAACCAACAGTTTTTCTTCTCTTATTTTATAATGTGTAACAATTTAACATTACCTTTCCAATATTTGATAGCATCATTACTACAAATATCTAAAGGTAACTTCTGCATTCACCAGAAATTTAAACATGAGATTGCCCATGTAAACTCACTGTTAGTTTGAAAGGGGTCATCTAAACTAGTATAGTTGAATACACCACACAAAAACATATATCCATAAATAGCACACATGGTTTGTCTAGAGGAAACATATGGCATAGAAAAATTTACATGTGACAACCAAATTTCCGTTAGAGAATACATGATGAGCAAGATAACACAGGATGGACCCCTCCTGCTGGATGTCTTTGGTTAACCTATTTAAAATATACTAAGTATTCTTCCCATGGGCAAGCTGTCCCTGTCTGGTTTACCTACTAACAGTCATGGATCACTTTCAGAAGCAGAAGTGGAGCCTAAGACAAAATGGAGTCTGAGCCAGACTTTATATTAGCCATTTTAGTTAGGCCTAGTGCTTCAGTTTCAGGGTCTATTCATATATTCCCTTCTTCCAATCATGAATTTTCATACAAATTCTCTGATTACTATTATAAGAGTATATTATTCTGCTCAGACACTCTGATTATGTGACTTTAAATTAGGGTAAGTGCAGGGCAAGACCACATTGTAGGAACTCCTTGGTTTCCCAAAAGGCCGACTCACAGTGTGTTCTCCTCTGAGAACCTGGTTTCTTCAAGATACATTACTTTCTGCATAGCACAGGGGATTCAATTTGATTACAAATATTAGACAATTATTCCATACAACACAAATTGTCTTGAATACCAGCTAAAATAGTTACTGATTTACCCTAAATACAGCTCCAGGTGTGATCTTTTTAGTCAGTTTCATGAAACAGATTGAATTCTTCAAAAAAGCAAAACACCCTGAGCAAAACAGACTTACTAGTTTATCTGGACCATTGTTTGACTCAGAAGTGGCTTCAGGAACCAGTTTTTTTTTTTTTTTTCCTCAAAGTTGAGGTTCAAAAGGACACCCAAAGGCAATGGCTTGTGTGGGTTACCCCAATCTCCATGAAAACCAGAAAACTGGATTTCAGGAGAATTACACCTTTTTCATCATTCCATCCATTTGATCATGATCCCGCTATAGAGTATAGAGTTTTTGATCAAAAAAGTTCAATAATGGTAGTTGGGCACCATCTGTTTTTTAAGATCCCAGGCACCATACAGCCAACCAAGAGGTAGAACAGAAACACTAACAATAATATTAAGCCAATTGTCTGAAATAACTAATAAAGCTATGACCCTAAGGTCTTTTAACCAAGGGAATAAATCTCATGAGATCTTTGTTTATACATAAGCAGCATCAGTATATGCTTTTCACGTGCCTCAGCAGCGACTACATTCTTCAAAACCTCAGGTTTCGTGTTAACATAAACACAGCAACATTTAACTATTAAGGCACAAACCATGCCTTGGGAGACCAACAGGAATCCAATGCCATTACATTTTGTAAAATCATAGCTCGAAATTCAGATGCTTCTCTGGTTAGGATATTTACAACTTTGCTAAGTTTAACAACAGGAACTTCTAAGAGTTACAATATCTACACTTATTAGTTAGATAATTTATGAGAAAAGAGGAAAATGGTTTCTTATATCCAGAAAGTATGGCCTTAAAACATCAGCAACATTCCCACATAAACCCATAGTAATTCTTTAGTCCACTCAGTTCTATGTAGTTAATTTCTGTTCCACGTGATTCTGGTTCAGCCATTCTGTGAACTTGTCAGCTTTCACATAAGAGTCTTGGAAATTTTGATTTAGTCTAGTCACAGTCTTTTTGACAAGTCCAAAATCGTCCATCTTTTTGTTGAGATATTTTGGTCCAATGTTTTCAGCAAATCAGCAAAGTAAAATCTTACCCTGTCGGTGTCAAAGGGATGTGGAGTGTGAAAGTGTGGGATCCAGAAGGAATGGCCTTTCTTTGCCAGCTTCTGTTCCTCAATACAGGTCTCCTTGAGGTAGACTGGATTTGTAACTTCAGAAAAATACTGCTATGACTACACCATTAATAATTCTAGGGTAAAATCACTACAAATATATAGTAAAGCAAGAAGAAAGATTTTATTCAGCATATGTTCCAAGAGGCAAAAGTGGGAAATGGACAAGCATGCTGCCAGAGCCATGTCTGTCCTAGTCTAATAAATGTTACAGAATAGGTATGCTATCAGATGAAGCTCTACCTTCAAGAAAACTTGGAAACCAAGAGGTCCTCAAGGAACAAATCTGTCTATAAGCCTTGCTCTACCCCCAACACAGAGATCAAAAGTTTCCCCCTCACAGAAGCCATGCTCCAAAATATATTTCACACTGAGGATAACACTTCCCCATAAACACTTGTCCAAACAGAAAGTACATTAAATGTGCTGTTGCATTCTGACTATATTTCAGGCTTTAGTTAGAATTTAGAATAAGTTTTATCCGTGAAGAATCTGATCAGAGATAATGATGTTTCTATCATGAGATAGATTTAAATTGTATCATAATTTCTTAACTTCTCCCTTAATCTTCTTCCTCTCTCACATTTAAAATAAATTTCACAGTATTTCAATATCAACTTTCTAGAGATACTTGCTGGAATTTTGTGGAAGTTTTAAACAGTTTCCAGAAACATCTAGAATTTCTTCTCTCAGCTAATTGTTGCAACTTTTGGAGTCTCTAGAACAAAGGTCACTCAGCAAATAGAACGTTTTCTGTACAGCCTCAGAGTATAGGTTGAGGAGGGTCTCTTCTCATAGATTCACAGATCTCCTGTATTAAGTTACAGCCTCAGGCACAGATATGTAACTATAGTTAACAGAAATTTCCAAACAGGAAATTGTTTGCTAACAGTTTATGTCAAGAAGAACCTGAATGAATATGGAGGCAGCCTCCAGAAAGCTATGAGAAATAGTTATTCACCACGAAAACAGAATTCAGCTTTTGGAATTTAACAGAGTCGGAATGACACCACGGAAGGAGGACTCTCAAGTCAGAGGACCTTGTATGTACAAAGTCATGCTATTTCCCAGCTCAGTGACTTTTTAACAAGTTACTCTGTGACATAACCTCTCAACAATAAATCTGTTGAATGTGGTTATTATGAAGATTAAAATCAGACAATGTGAGCCAAAAGTCCTGGCATGTGAGATGCATTCTGATTCTCGTTCTCTGATTTTTCTTTTGGATATCCCCATATTTTTATCTCCTTTCTAGGGAGAGTTCTGTTGAGATATTTGATGATAAAAGTACAAACATCTGGAAGCTGGAGATTTACTTTTCTCACTTTGAACACCCTGTGCTTTGAAATTTAATTATTATAACATTATTAGTCTGGCCATTAACATGAATTAATTATTATAGTACTGTTAATACTTTTTCATTTCTAAACCGACATAAAATACCAGTAACCATTTTCAAGGAAAGTAATGAGGGTGAGAAAACAAGGATGGGCGTTGATTTAATGCACACCAGTCAGGGCCTCTTTCATCTGAAGTGCCCAGTAGTGAATAGACCATGTAGCATGGATGTAGTCAATAAATTCATTTTTAAAAAAATAAGGTAAAATATAAATCTGTATTTTTATTGTTGTAAAAATTAAGAAAATGTTAATTTGTCAATTCAACACCTTTCATGTGTTCAATTCTGTGACACCACCTACATCAATCATGTTGTACAACCATCACCAATATCAGCTGCCAAATTTTCCATCACCATAGACCGAAAATCAACGCTTCCTAAACAATTATTCCCTCTTCTCTCCTACTTACTGCCCCTTGTTGTCTGTTGTTAGGTGTGTTGAATTGGTTCCAACTCATAGCAACCCTATAGGACAGAGGAGAACTGCCCTTTACAGTTTCCAAGGAGTGGCTGGTGGAGTTGAACTGCTGATCTTTTGGTTAACAGCTGAGCTCTTAACCACTACACCACCAAGGCTCCACTTACTACCCTTGGTAACCACTATTAAACTTTCATCTCTATACATTTGCCTGTACTAGGTATTTCATCTAAGTGAGATCATACATGATTTGTCCTTTTGTGATTGACTTACCTCACTCAACATAGTGTTTTCAAAGTTTATTCATGTTATAGCATGTGCCAGTACTTAATTTCTCTTTATGGATAAGTATTATTCCATTGTATGTCTAGACCATATTTTGTTTATCCATTCATCTGTTGATGGATATCTTAGTTATCTAGTGCTGCTATAATAGAAATGCCACAAGTGAATGGCATTAACAAAGAGAAATTTATTTTCTCACACTCTAGTAGGCTAGAAGTCCAAATTCAGGGTGTCAGCTCCAGAGGAAGCCTTTCTCTCTCTGTCAGCTCTGGAGAAAGGTCCTTCTTATCAATCTTCCCCTGGACTAGGAGCTTCTCCGTGCAATAAACTGGGGTCCAAATGACACCTTGGGCCCAAAGGACACTCTCTGCTCCTGGTGCTGCTTTCTTTGTGGTATGAGGTCCTAAATTCTCTACTCACTTACCTTTCCTTTTTTCTGTTGTAAGATAAAAGGTGGTGCAGGCCACATATCAGGGAAACTCCCTTTACATTGGATCAGGGTTATGACTTAAATAAGGATGTTACATCCCACCCTAATCCTCTTTAACATAATCTAATCTTGCCTTATCAACCTCAGGCAGAGATTAGGATTCATGACACATAGAGAAATCACATCAGATGACAAAATGGTAGACAATCATACAATACTAGGAATCATGACATAGCCAAGTTGACATTTTTGAGGGACAAAATTCAATCCATGACAATGGACATTTGGGTTTTTTAATCAATTGTGAATAGTGCTGAGATGAATATTGGTGTACTATAAATTCTTTTTTACTTCACTAGAAAAAACAGGATCCTCCCAATATCTGATATTTTCCAGTTCCACTCATTTTACAAACTTTGCCAGCTTTCTTGAAGACGGAAAACTGCTAGATTCACACACTTTAAGAGTGAGCCCAGATTAAATCAGAGGAAATTTTGAACAACTTGTATTAATGCTAATAATAAATAGGTTTACCAAATATCTTTACATGTGGCTATTGGCTATTTATTTCCTCTTTTCTGGAAATAATTCTTAATAAAAATTACTTCACTAACTGTAAAATTAAACACATGACCTAGCAATTCTTTTCTTGGGTATTTAAGTGAAATGAAAACTTATTCAAACAAATAACCCTGTCCGTGAATAGCTGTAGTGGTTTTATTCTTAATCAATAAAAATCGGCAACAACTTAAATGTCCTTCAGTGAGGAGTGGATAAACAAACTGTGGCACAGCCATGCAATGGACTACTACTTAGCAGTAAAAAGTAACTACTGATCCATGAAACAACATGAATGACTCTCAAGTGCATTATACTAAGTTAAAAAATTCAGACTCAAAAGGCTACATACTATATGGTTCTATTTTTTTTACCTTCTGGAAAAGGCAAAACTACAGGGATAGAAATTCATATCAGTGGTTGCTTGGGGCAGGATGGGAGGAATAGTTAACGATAAAGTAGCTCAGGAGACTTTGGAGGGTAATGGAACTGTTCCATATCTTGATGGTGTGGCTGTTACTCAAATGTGTGTGTCTAACTGCAGAACTGTATACTTAAAAGTTTGAATTCAATTTTTTAATTTTTCTATTGCATTGCAAAGATGTTATTGTTTTTCCAAAACTCAGACAAATCATATACTCCCTCAAACAAAACAAACTCTCCTCTAAATGAACAGATGCTACCTGTTCTAAGTCTTTCCTTCACTTATTAGCTGTGTGACTTGGCAAAATCACTTAGCCTCTTTTAGCCAGTTTTTTCACATGTAAGTGATCTATGGGTTATTATGATTATATGAGATGTTGCCTGAAAAGTGTTTTGTACCACCCAAACGACTTATCTTTATAAGATGGAGATGTTTATGAACAGTAGACCTCAGGTCACAATAATGGCTGGTAGATGGGCAAAGGATATGAAAAGGCACTTCACCAAACAAGACATTCAGGCAGCTAACAAACACACCAAGAAATGCTCACGATCATTAGCCGTTAGAGAAATGCAAATTAAAACTACAGTGAGGTACCATCTCATCCCTACAAGGATAGCATTCATCCAAAAACACAAAATAAGAAATGTTGGAGAGGTTGTGGAGAGACTGGAACACTTATACACTGTTGATGGGAATGTAAAATGGTTCAACCACTTAGGAAATCAATTTGACGCTTCCTTAGAAAGCTAGAAATAGAAGTACCATACCATCCAGCAATCCTGCTCCTTGGAATATATTCTAGAGAAATAAGAGCCATCACAAGAATAGATATATGCACACCCATGTTCATTGCAGCACTGCTCACTATAGCAAAAAGATGCGAACAACCTACGTGCCCATAAAAGGACAAATGGATAAACAAATTATGGCATATTCACACAATGGAATACTATGCAATGATAAAGAACAACAATGATGCTGTGAAACATCTTATAACATGGAGGAATCTGGAAAGCATTATGCTGAGTGAATCCAGTCAGTCACAAAAGAACAAACTTTGTATAAGACCACTATTATAAAATTCAAGAAAAGGCTTAAACACAGAAGAAAACATTCTTTGATGGTTACGAGGGTGGGGAGGGAGGGAGAGGGTTATTCACTAACTAGATAGTAGACAAGAATTATCTTAGGTGAAGGGAAGGACAGCACATACTACAGGGGAAATCAGCACAACTGGACTAAACCAAAGCTAAGAAGTTTCCTGAGTACAACCAAACACTTCAAGGAACAGAGAAGCAGGGGTGGGGGTCTGGGGACCATGCTTTCAGGGGACATCTAGGACAATTGACATAACAAAGTTTATTAAGAAAATGTTCTCCATCTTACTTTGGTGAGTGGCTTCTGGGGTCTTAAAAGCTAGTTAGTGGCCATCTAAGATGAGTCAATTGGTCCCAACAAACCTGGAGTAAAGGAGAATGAAGAACACCAAAGTCACAAGGAAAGTATTAGCCCAAGAGGCGGAAAGGGTCACATAAACCACAGACTGCATCAGCCTGAGACCAGAAGAACTAGATGGTGCCTGGCTACCACCAATGACTGCCCTGTCAGGGAACACAATAGAGTGTCCCTGTTGGAGCAGGGGAAAAGTGGGGTGCAGAACTTAAATTCTAGTAAAAATGCTAGACTTAATGGTCTGACTGAGACTAGAAGAACCCCAGAAAGCATGGCCCCCAGAACTAAAACCATTCCCTAGATCAACTCTTCAGACAAAGATTAGACTGGACTATGGGACATAAAATGATACTCATGAAGAGTGTGCTTCTTAGCGCAAGTAGATACCTGAGACTAAATGGGCAGCTCCTGTCCAGAGGTGAGATGAGAAGCCAGAAAGGGTCAGGAGCTGGTTGAATGGACACGGGAAATCAGGGGTGGAAAGGAGGAGTGTGCTGTCACAGTATAGAGAGACCAATTAGGGTCACATAACAATGTATGTATAAATTTTTGTATGAGAGACTAATTTGAAGTTGTACTTAAAGTACAACAATAATATTTTTAAAAAGTACAGAAAATCTCCAAATTATATTAAAAAAATGGCTGTTAGAGTGGAAAAATTCATTTAAATATTTTGATATCTAGAAATTAGAGGGATAAATCAAAGATTGAGAGGGAGAAGGGGAGACAGATGAGGAGAGAGGCAGAGACAAGAGAAAAAAAGAAATTGAAATTTAATAATGGCTTTTCGCATCTAATTTATTTAAAATCAAAACTACATACAATAATAAAGAAAAAAGAATTCTCCAATGGTATATTATGTTGATATGTACGCTTATCACTATCTGTACAAAGAGTAATAGAATGCTACACTCCAAGTTGTTGATAGTTATTACCTCCAAGAAGTAAGACAAGAATGGGAAAGGATAGATGAATCAGGTCTTCAATATTTGTTCCAAATACATCTAATACTTTGCTTGAATCTTAATAAATTAGACTATGATCAGCTGGCTGTCACCCGTTCATCTAAATAACTCATCTAACTTATGCTGGGACTGGAACTGACATCTTAGCTCAATTTCAAGACATGATAGATACAGAGCAAAAGGAAGAAAGTCATATGCTCATAGCAAACAAAAATGGAATAATACTTTAATGTTCCTTTTATTATATTTTAGTAAGCTTTTCTAGTTGTATTTAACTTATCTGTCTTTAACCTAGCTCGGAAAAGGGTGCATTAGCTGGTGATGCTCTCAATTCAGGGGAAGTTGGAAGCTGAGGAATCCCCGAGGAGCATGATATAACAAGTCTTTCCAAATACTTGGCTCTGTTTAAAATACAGGGGTGGAAATATTCCCAAGCCAGAGGCTACTCTTCACAGTGTATATATGCTGCAATGAAGGGAATGCACACTCGCTAACCCTTGTCACAGCAAAAATCGACTGGACTTCATTTCAGACAGAAGATAGAATCCAAAGTAAGCCTTATTAGTGATGAAGGATTTGTTTCAGAGATTATCTCTGTAGGGTAAGTATATCACAAACTATCTGATTTTTTTTTAAATTTTCACTTTTAATATTCCCCCAATTTAAAACTTTTTTTCCTTTTGCAGTAGTATTTTTTTTATACATACCTATTAAGCTTAGAGTACTGCACATGTTATTTAGTTGATGTGTTTACAGGAAAGATGAAGAATTTTCACTCCCAACTCATCCCTGAGACTTCTGGACTCCCTACACGGAGTCTCACACACCAACTAACAAAAGCACTGCCCTTCTACAATCTTAAATGTTCTTAGGCACCCAGGTTGGGGAAGAGCTGTTTTCATGGGCGCTCTGCCTTATGCTGATATTTTCTATTTACTTTTGGATTTTTTCTCATTCTACCATTTGATTGAAGGGATAAATGTAGGAAAATCTCAGCCATTTAGGTTAAAGGTATTAAGTACATTCCAATTTGAAGGCAAAAACTGAAGTCAGATTAATTTTTATATACACGTAGAAATTGTTGAATTGTGTATGTTTTGCTGTACATATATTCAACAATTAGAAAAAGAAAAGAAAAAATAATTTTTATATAAACATAAATGTCTTTTTTATCATTTGGGGCATTTACATTTCTTTGTGTGTAAATTATCTCTTCCTAAGCAAATTATCTTATTTCAAAAATCTTATTTTCTTAGTCTTTTCAAAACCAATGTTCTTACCATAAGCTATCTCTAATAGAGGAGTTACATTGAAGGCTTTGAAGTTAAACAAACCTCAGTTTATATTCCAGTTTGCCACAGTGTAGCTGTATGACTTGGGAAATCAGATTTTCTCATTTGTAAAATGGCAATAAACTTTGTGATGATTAAAATAGATAATCTGTAAAGTTCTTACTACTGCACCTGGTATATAATGCATGCTAATTAGGCAACTTTGAATCTCTCAGTGTACATTTACAGAAAATGTAATAGGAGAAACAGAGATACAGAGGAATAAAGGAAAGAAGGGAAAGGAGGGACAGGGGAGGGAAGAATGAAAAAAAAAAGAATGATTTGGCTTTCTGGCTTAGGGAATTTTTTTTCTCACTAAAAGTGAATTTAAATAATATAGATAAATTGTGTAGGAGAAATGAAATGAGAATTTACGTTTTCTCCTAGGATGGACAATTAGGAGTAAAATTAGCTTTCGTATATCTGTCATTTAAGGTAGTTTCAAGAAAAAGTACTCCCTCTTGCCAGTGAGAGCCAAGGAGCAGGCACTATATATAAGAATTAACATTTATCAGGCCAAGGTATGTATAGTTTTGTGGAAACAGCCCTCCACAAGGAGATTCTAAATGCAAGGTAGTATCTAATACTAGAAATGTATATTCAGTGTCCGGAGTCTTCTTTGGATCATAAACATCTTTTCTCAAATCATTTGATGAACAGTTTTTCTCAGTGTTTGCAGTAGACTTTGGTTCAATTGCATCTACTCACACATTTAGATTTAGCAATTGGTTTGTTTCTGAGAAACATGTTTTGTAACAGAAACATAGCTCTAGATTTTGGCTTTGGGTCAATTCTGGTAAAATAAAGAATTTTCAAATATACTTTAGAGCTCAGAAATTAATAAGACTAGTCCTTCTGATTCCCTGCAGGAAAGGAACATTCAACTCATGGAGAAATTTTTTAAGGAGAACATTATTACTTATATTTTTAATCAGAATGTTTATTTTTGATACCCATAAGAACTGTTTCCAATGGATAATGTTTTTGACTTGCCCTTTTAAACTTCATTAGCTCCCATTCTTGGTCACAAGGCTATGCCCTTTTTAAGAAATAGTTATTAATGTACAATTTTGAGCTTAGTACAATGCTAAGATTTCAATTTTCTGTATGGGAATCTTTTATCTTCTCTCTAACACCTGAACATTAAATCTTTTTTTTTTTTCATTGTAGAATTTCTCAGTTCATCTCTTGCTCTTTGGGACACATTACAGCCAAATGAACTAAATGGGAAAAGCAAATCAGTCTGTGGTATCAGAATTTATTTTTAGTGGAATTTTTAATTCAAGGGAGCTCCAAACCTTTCTCTCACTGCCATTTGCTATACTGTACCTGACGACTGTTGTGGGCAACCTCCTTGTGCTCTTGATCATCTCTGACCCTCATCTCCATTCCCCCATGTACCTTTTCTTGGCCAGTCTCTCATTCGTTGACTTCTGCATTTCCTCAGTCACCACCCCTAAACTAACCACAGACTTCCTAAGGGATAACAATACCATCTCCTTTAGGGGCTGCATGAGCCAGATTCTCTGTGTGCATTTCTTTGGAGGTGGTGAGATGGTACTGCTTGTGACAATGGCCTATGACCGTTATGTGGCCATCTGCAAGCCACTCTGTTACTCCAGCATCATGGACAGAAAAAAGTGCCTCTGGCTATCATGGATATCATGGATCATTGGGTGCGTACATGGCATGAGTCAAATGGCAATGATTCTGGAGCTGCCATTCTGTGGACACCAAATAGTGGACAGCTTTTTCTGTGAAATCCCTTTGGTGATCAAACTAGCCTGCATGGGTACACATACTCTGGGAACATTGATAAATGCTGACAGCGGGGTCTTGGCAACAACTTGCTTCATTCTCTTGCTGATCTCCTACACCTATATCCTATTAACTGTTCACCTTCGCACTAAGGATGGGACATCAAAGGCACTCTCTACCTGCACTTCCCACATCATAGTAGTGGTGTTGTTCTTTGGACCCTGCATCTTCATCTACCTGTGGCCATTCAGCATTACTTGGGTGGACAATTTTCTTGCGGTGTTTTACACAGTAATCACACCTCTCCTGAATCCAGCCGTTTACACATTGAGAAATAAAGAGATTAAAAGTGCCATAAAGAGACGGATAAGTCATCATATGGATTCAAGGGATAATTTTTAGATCTCTCGTGTAATCAGAAAATCCTCTTTATTCACTCTAATATGGTCATGCTTTGATCTCTACACTGAATTATAAATAATGCCCTGTTCATATTTGTAAACTATGAGCGTCCCTAGATGTATGCTTAATGTTTAAAAACACTTTATTTATCCACGCTAACCCTAAGTCAGAAAAAAAGATAAATGGTGCTCACCACAATACTATTGCCTCTGCACTGCACTAAGCATTCGTCTTAGCCATTTTTTTAATGGCTGAGTTTCCCTTGGGAGGCTCTCCTGAATGCATGGCAAAAGTGTTTGAAAATCCTTTGAAAAATATTTTTCTCCAATGGTAATATATGAATTTTATGATTACAGTTTTATTTCACATAAAGAAATAAGAAAAAGGGTCTATGAAGGTGGGGAAGAATGCCTTGCTTGAAAGCAAAAGAAATTTATACTGATTATAAGAAAGTCAAGTAGAAACAGTCAATAACAACAGCACAATGAAATTGCCTGTGTTCGTTCACTGCAGGGCTTGGATACGCTGTATGGCTCTCAGCTAGACATCTAACCAATTTTCTTCTTTCTAAGGAAGCTCTTACTGCACATCAAAAATAAATAAATAAATAGAAAATATATATGTTTATACACACATACGTATATATATAATGTTTGAATATGTGCAGAAGGAAAATGTATGCAGTTGGTGTTATTGTTGGTAAAGTGAGACAAGGCAAGACCATTATATCAGAAACATATAGTCTTTTAAATAAAGGTGTCTGTTTAATATTGCATATTCTATACCTTTGGAAGATATATGTCAAAACATTACGAAGTCTTAATTTCTAGTTTAACCTCATGAACAGCTGAAAGATGTGGTCATGATTTCTTGTGGTGTGATCTGATCACTGTACTAACAACTAAAAAGTAAATAATGGCAGATCAATCTTTGTCTCTATGTCAAAAAATTAAGGGGCTCATGATGGTAACATAACTAATTCAATAAAGAAGTCACTGTAGTCCTGGTTTTCAATATCTTAAAATATAAAAGCAAAACATGTAAACTATATTAAGAAATGTTTGCAGAGAGCTGTGTTTCCCAAACCAAGTTATCATGGAAGCATCACTCAGACGTGTATGTGGACATATGGCAGCTCCTCAGAATATTTTCTAAATAAAATGAAGTCAGCTGTGCTCATTACTATAAATCTTTATTGATAGAAGCCCCGTTTCTTCATAAGTGATTTGAGGCCTGCATGGAACCTCCATTCATACCTTTCTAGGGACTGAATATAACAACACTCCATCCTGGTTGAGTCTTGCTAGATTACATGATTAGCTCTTGCAGATTACAAAAAGAAGTCTTACCGTCCATCTGATTTCTAAGCATACGAACTTGATTTCCCTTTTCATCATTCAACACTTCTGAGCAATTCATGTTTCAGAAAGAATCACAATAGAAATTAAAAAACATTTTGAACTGAATGCTAACAAAAATACAGCACACAGACCACATGGAATGCAGCTATAGCCATGCTTGCAAGGACTTTATTATAGATCCATATATTAAAAAAAATGAAAAGAAAAGCTGCATATAAATGATCCCCATATCCATCTCAAAAATTTTATCCTAAAAAAGTAGAAGGAAATAAAAATAATAAGCACAAAAATTAATGAAATTAAGAAAACAGAATCAAAGACTCAACCAAAACAAAACTGGTTCTTTGAAAAGACTAATAAAATTGAGAGGACATTATCAAGACTGATCAAGAAGAAAAAATAATTAATAGCAAGAATGAAAAAGTGATATCTCTTTAGAAGATATTATGTTCAACTTTATACCAATAAATTAAAAATTTTATATAACTGGAAAACTTTCTATTAAGAACTAATTACTAAAACAAGAAAATCTTAACAGTGCAATATTTATTAAAGAAATTGAATCTGCCGTTAAAACATATGCTACCCCCAACTTGGTTGAACTTTGACCAATTATTTTTGGTACAGTGACTCTGTGTATTCCTTCCATCTTTTTTTCGATGTTTCCTGAATCATTCAATATTTTGCCAAGTGAATCCTTCAATATAGCAAGCGGAAACTTGAATTTTTTCTTCAGTTTTTCAGTTCCTTTAACAACCTGTGATAAGCAGATGACACAACCTTGCTTGCTGAAAGGGAAGAGGACTTGAAGCACCTACTGATGAAGATCAAAAACCACAGCCTTCAGTATGGACTCTACCTCACCATAAAGAAAACAAAAATCCTCACAACTGGATCAACAAGCAGCATCACGATAAACGGAGAGAAGACTGGAAGTTATAAAGGATTTCATTTTACTTGGATCTACAATCAACGCCCATGGAAGCAACAGTCAAGAAATCAAAGGATTTATTGCATTAGGAATATCTGCATCAAAAAACCTCTTTAAAGTGTGAAAAGCAAAGATGTCACTTTGAGGACTAAGGTGTGCCTGATCCAAACCATGGTATTATCAATCGCCTCATATGCATGTGAAAGCTGGACAATAAATAAGGAACACCAAAGAAGAAATGATGCCTTTGAATTATGATATTGGAGAATAATATTGAATATACCATGGACTGACAGAAACACTAACAAATCTGTCTCGGAAGAAGTACAGTCAGAATGCTCCTTAGAAGCAAAGATTGCAAAACTTCTTCTCAAGTACTTTGGACACGTTATCAGGAGGGACCAATCCCTGGAGAAGGACGTCATGCTTGGTAAATTAGTGGGTCAGTGAAAAAGAGGGGGACCCTCAATGAGATGGATTGACACAGTGGCTGCAACAATGAGCTCAAACATAGCAAAGATTGTGAGGATGGCACAGGAACAGGCAGTGTTTCATTGTGCTGTACAGAGGGTTAGTCAGAGTCAGAACCGACTCAACGGCACCTAACAAAGAACAATAACCACTGCCCAGATCAATGTATTAACATTTTCAACAGACCCAAATGTTCCTTCATTCCCATTTCAAGTCAATACCCCCAAAAGTAACAACTATTCTATATCTCTCGTTATATACTAGTTTTACCTGTTCTGGAACGTGATTTAAATGCAGTTATTCTGTGTCTAGCTTCTTTACCTTCACATGTTTTTTTAAGATGCATCATGAAGTTTCATGTATCAGAGGTTCATTCCTGTTTATTGTTTAGTAGTATTTTGTATGAGTATATGATATTTTATCCATTATCTTGTGATTGGACATTTGTTTGAATTTTATTGAGCTATACTAGACTATTGTTAATAAAGTTGCTAGAAGTATTCTTGTACAAGTTTATACCAAAAAAACAAATCAAACTCATTGCCAGTGAGGCAATTTTGACTCCTAGAGACCCTACAGGACAGAGTAGAATTGCCCTATAAGGTTTCCAAGAAGCAGCAAGTAGATTCAAGCTATTGACCTTTTAGTTAGCAGCAGAGCTCTTAACCACTATGCCACCAGGGCTCTGAGTTGTACAGTTAAGATTATTTAAAAAGAAAAATAATTATGGGAAAATTCTAGAGGCCAGAGTAAAGATAAGGCTGAATAGCAGGATGAGAATCTGAAGCAGAAACCATGGCTGCCCTGGAGTCCTTGTGTTCCTCGTGACCACGATACATGGTTTTAAACAACAACATATAGAATCAAGAACATCTTGTTTCTGCACACTAGGGTTGAGTTAAATGAATATCCTAGAACAAAGATAGGGAAATCACTTAATTAAAAAATGTAATAAAAATAAAAATCAACCCACCTGCAAAATAATTTATCCGACCTGCAAGAGACAGTATTATTCTCACATGCAGTAAGTTTTGAAATATTAAAAAAAACCATAAAATATTATAAAATATATGGATGAATATTTGTGTAATTATTATGTGATCAATTTCATACCCAAAACAATGAATAAAACATTAACATATATAATTGACATATTTGAATGATAAAAAGACAAGTTTTATGATCCTGACTTAAATAAAATAATGTTTTATTACTTGAAGAAAATTATTTAATGTCTGCTTTGCTCTGAGTTCATTTTTATAATTAAAAATTCGTATTTAATTTTATGAAAATGCTTTTTTGAAATCTGTCTCCAAAACCCTTTTGTATTGCACTTTTTTGAGTTATTTACAGGGTCCATTAACGTTCCAGAGTGTATTAATCTCTTCTTTCAATGTTAGTGTTTTGTGTCATGTTTAAGGAAGACTTTCCTACTCTAGGGTGTCATGAAGATATTCTCCCATTTTTCTCATATAAATTTTATTGTTCACGTTCTGGTCTTGAATGACCTCAAATGATTTTTTTTTAATTTGAGGTGATTATCATTACATTAGTTTTTTTCTATTTTTTTGAATATCATATTGAAACAGTATCATTTTTTGAAAAGACTGTCCTTTTACTACTGAATTGCACTGGAACTATTAAAGTGCTGTCTATTTTTTTCTTCCTGGAAACAACTTATCACTTGATATAACATATAATTGTAATAGAAACTGCCATGTCCCCATATAATTGATTGAAGCAGATAAACCAGTCCATATAGATTGCTATCTCTAGGATATTTTGAACATACCTTGACAAAGGGAGAAGTAGCATTCACCTTTTTCTAGAGGAAGAAGTATCATGTGGAACTCAAATATTATTAGTGTTTTTAATGCCTTTCTGCATTCTCTAGGTTTCCACAAAAAGCGTGTACAAATTTCATAATTAAAAAATAAAATTATTCAGAGAGTCAAAGAAATTTTTTCACATAATAAGACCACTTGAAATAATTCATTAAATAAATAAAAATATCAGCAAAAATGTTGAAGCCAGGAAAAATATTAATTAAGATTGAATGCCAAATTAAACAAAAATTAGATAACAGATATACAGAACATGAGGTTTATAGAAAGTCAAGTTGTGAGCTTAGTTCAGTACCCTTTTTACCAAAGCTAAAAGTAAATTAGATGAATATCATTGTTTACATACTCATATTATGACAAAAGTTATTTTTCATATCTGAAGCAAGAGCTACATGTATTCCTGGAGAAAAAGTCTAAGCAAAGAATTTGTGTAAAGGAGTATTTCAAAGTAGAAGAAAACAGTGTAAAAATGGTAGCAGCCATGGGTTGGTCGCACTAAACTATAGTTGAACGCAAACTCAAAATGATATTTAACCTTGGAATTCCATGTCCAAGTAATTGACATAGAGATTTTGATTAAATATAAATTGAGACAAGAGTGGGAGCAGAAGTTCCAGCCCAGTGAGGCTAGCCCAACACTAGCCCTGAGGCTCTCCTTTTCCTTGTCCTTCTATCCTTTCAGATCTAGCTGTCTTCACCTTATTACACTTCCTGTCCATCTGCAGTGTAAGTTTTTCACTTCATTCATATTTATTTCAGTGTTCTTACTCACTCTCTCTAACAGATCATAAATTATGATTAATATATTCTGTAGTTAAGTATCTGTTGAATTGAACATTCAATATTGTCCTCAAAAAACTTTTGGTAAATTTGCTTCTAATTAATTAATTTGAATCTAAGCCATCTGACATATGAGGCCACATGATCAAGCAACTTCTGTGATCTGCATATACCCTGATCACAAATTCCGAAATAAAGTTAGTTATCCTGTGAAACAATTGCTAAAGAATTTGCTAGGTAATTAGAAAGGTAAACTGATATCTAGGTTACATAACAATAACAACAAAAACTCTATGCTGAAATTTTCAATATGAGTAATTTTGCTTAAATATTTTAAGATTCAATATGTTTAGGCTCAGAGGAAATATTTATTCTTAAAACTAGAAGATATAGTAAAATCATTTTTATTTTCAACATTGAAAGGAGGGGACACTATAGGAAATGCCTTATTCTGCACACTTCCAAATTATACAATGAGGAATATAATATGAAAGTTATGAGGAAGTAAATTCCATCTTAATACAAGAACACAATTTCAACAAGTAAATTTTACCAAAAGATATTGTGTTACTTTGTGTGGTAGTGAGTTTCCTAGGTTTGGAAGTCAACAACACAGGCTTAATGGTTGAACATAGAGCAATGTTCATTCCTGCATTGCATCCACTGTTCCATTGTTGAGTAAGATGATATATGAGATACGCTTTCTTTAATATTTTTTCAATCCCTGCATAGTCATACTATCATTGGTTGAAAGCCAATCTTCAATTCATAAATTAGTATCATTTCACTGCCAGCACACACTTAAAGGACATGGTTAAACTCAAGCCTGAGACAAGGACGATATTACGTTGCTGTTTTAGTGACCACATCATAAAATGGCGCTCAAAACGTTTAATTTTTTTTAAAACTATTTCTCTGTCCATTTTGTAGCTTCCTGCATAAGTGAATATCAGGCAAGATTTAATTGATTAAAAAAGGAAATTCCTTCCAAATATAATATCCATGTCAAAAAAAAAGCAACTGCTGTCAATTCAATTTCAGCTCATGGCGACTATATGTATGTCAAAGTATAGGGTTTTCAGTGATTGATTTTCCTGAAGTAACTTTCAGGCCTTTCTTCCAAAATATTCATGTAACTTAGTGCATTTCTTAAAATAAGACACGGAGGAAGGGAAGGAAAAAAAAAAGGAATAGCAAACCTGAACCATCATAGAACATGAGACTGCACTGCTTGCAAAAGAAAAACTATGACAAGAACCAGTCATTCCCTTTATAATTTTTTTCGATTCAGTGACAGAGGAAAGTATCAGTATCCACCAGTAGCTCTGTAGATACAGCTCTATAGCTTGGAATTCATAAAAATCTTTAGGATGTTCTACCAACTAGTCAAAATATAGGCCACACAACAAGTGTGTTTTCTGTATTTTAAAGTCTCATAACTATAAGAAATAATTAGGTAAAGAATTAAGTATATAATAAGATCACTGGTCATTACCTTGGAATAAACTATGCATGGTTTTTTGAGATGATGAATTTTCACAACATAGTATAAACTTTTAAACTTTGTGTTAAAAGTAGTGCTTACGGAAGGTATCACTTGTGCTCTAAAGAATTTTTTAGGAGATCTTCCTCAAACTCAGGAGTTAGCTACTCAGTCTCCTCATTGTCATCGTCATGTGTTGTTTCTCAGTGCGTAGATGGCAGGATTCAGGGTGGGTGTAATCATGAAGTCCAAAATGGCAAGAAACTTATCCACTGGCACTGTGGGAAATGGCCACACATAGACAAAGATGTATGGTTTAAAAAACAAAACTACCACAGTCATGTAAACCAACAAAGAAGAGAGAGCCTTGGACAAGCTACTTGAAGAGCATTTCCATACAGTGACCAAGAAGAAGATGTAGGAGAAAATCAATAAGAAGAAAGTTTCCATGGAAATGAACCCACTGTTGGCAGTAACCATGAACTCCAGTTTGTAGGTGTCTGCGCAGACAAGTTTGATAAATTGAGTTACATCACAGTAAAAACTCTGTATCTCATTAGGACCACAAAAATGCAAATGGATGACAAAAGCTAGCTGGGCAGCTGAGTGAATGAGACCAATAACCCAAGCACCAACCAGAAGCCAAATGCACATCCGTGGACTCATGATGGTCAAGTAGTGAAGGGGCTTACATATGGCCACATGATGGTCCAAGGCCATGGCTATGAGCAGCACCATCTCAGATCCACCCAGGACAGGAAGTACAAAAATCTGGATGACACACCCCTGGAATGATATGGTGTTTTACCCAGAGTACAGGTCAGAGATAATCTTAGGAACCATGAAGGTATAAAAACACAAATCCATAAATGAGAGGTTGGCTAACAGGAAGTACACAGGGGAATGCAAATGAGAGTCTAAAGTCAGTGTAACCACAACAAAGAGGTTTCCCAGAACAATTGTGACATAAAACACTGTAGAGGAGGAAAAGCTGCATTGGTCTAAAGGTAGAAAGTCCCAGGAAATCAAATTCAAACAACTTAGAGTAATTTGCTTCATACATTAACTTTGTCTGTTGTTGCCTACAAGACCAAAAACAAATAAATAACAAAAGGAATATATCATCAATAAACATTGACAGAAACAGACTTGTTTTTAAATTCTGGTGTAAAAAGAAATCTTCACTAACAGCTACAAAGTATTTTGAAAAATTCATGAATTCATTTATTCATTCAATTAATATTCCTAATGAAAATTTACTATATGCCACATACTATGTCAAGATGCAAGGTAAAACACAGACCCTGACTTCATAGGTTTTACAGTGTAATGGTGGAGTTAAACTTTAACTGGTCATAAATACAGATATAATTATGGTAATTGATTTGTAAATCATCAAAGAGATGCTTGTTCTAGACTCTGCTAAGTATGTTGCTACTACTAAAATACAAGTAAAATACTCCAGGCTAATGAAATGTCACGTACATGCCCTGAGACAGGAGACCAGTGGGGCAAGAGTATGAATGGTTGATATCAGGCTGGAATTATAGGCAGAGTGCAGACATGACAACATCTTGTATTCATGGTAAGTACTTTGGGATTTTTTTCCCTAAGAACAATAGGAAGACATTGAAAGATTATTTATTTTATTGGTGTTTGAATATATATATACTTTTTTACTTCTTTCAGTTTTTTTTTCATTTTTTTAATTGTTGTAGTTTAAATGACGTTTACATTTCAAAATAGTCTCCCATACAAAATTTTATACATACATTGTTATGTGACCCTAATTGCTCACGACATTCTGCGACAGTACACTCCTCCTTTCCACCCCTGATTCCCCATGTCCAATCAACCAGCTCCTAACCCTCTCTGCCTTCCCATCTCACCTCTGGACAGAAGCTGCAACTTTGATCTCTTGTATTTACTTGACTAAGAGGCACACTCTTCACGAGTATCACTTTGTGTCCCACAGTCCAGCAGTCCAATCCCTGTCTGAAGAGTTGGCCTCGGAAATTGTTTTTGTTCTGGGCTGATAGAGAATCCAGGGGCCATGCTTTCCAAGGTACCTCCAGTCTCAGTCAGACCATTAAGTCTGGTCTTCTTACTAGAATTTGAGGTCTGCACCCCATCTTTCTGCTGCTCCATCAGAGACTCTCTGTTGTGTTCCCTGTCAGGGAGGTTCGTTGGTGGTAGCCCGGCACCGTCTAGTTCTTCTGGTCTCAGGCTGATGAAGTCTCTGGTTTATGTGACCCTTTCTGTGTCTTGGGCTAATACTTTCCTTGCGTCTTTGGTGTTCTTCATTCTCCTTTACTCCAGGTGGTTGCGATCAATTGATGCATCCTAGATGGCTGCTTGCAAGATTTTAAGACCCCAGACGCCACTAAGCAAAGTAGGATGCAGAACATTTTTTTAATAAGCTTTCTTATGCCAGTTGACCTAGATGTCCGCTGAAAGCACGGTCCCCAGAACCCTACCCGCTGCTACTCTGTCTCTCAAAGTATTTGATTGTATTCAGGAAATGTCTTAGTTTTGGTTTAGTCCAGTTGTGCTGACTTCTCCTGTACTGTGTGCTGTCCTTCCCTTCTCCTAAGATGATTCTTATCTATTATCTAGTTAGTAAATACCTCTCACCCTCCCTCCCCCACCCCTGTAACCATCAAAGAATGTTTTCTTCTGTGTTTAAACCTTTTCTTCAGTTCTTATAATAGTGATCTTATACAGTATTTGTCCTTCTGTGACTGACTAAATTCACTCAGCATAATAAGTTCCAGCTTCCACCATGTTATACGATGTTTCACAGATCATCGTTGTTCTTTATCATTGCGCAGTATTCCATTGTGTGGATATACCACAATTTGTTTAACCATTCATCCGTTGATGGGCACCTAGGTTGTTTCCATCTTTTTGCTATTATGAACAGTGCTGCAATGAACATGGATGTGCATATATCTGTTTGTGTGACGGCTCTTATTTCTCTAGGATATATTCCAAAGAGCGGGATAGCTGTATCGTATGGTACTTCTATTTCTAGCTTTTTAAGAAGGGCCAAATCAATTTCCAAAGTGGTTGTACCATTTTAAATTCCCACCAACAGTGTATAAGTGTTCACGTCTCTCTACAACTCTGCAGCATTTATTGTTTTGTGGGGTGAGATGATATCTCATTGTAGTTTTGATCTGCATTTCTATAATGGCTAATGATTGTGAGCATTTCTTCATGTGTCTGTTAGCCACCTGAATATCTTCTTTGGTGAAGTGCCTGTTCATATCCTTTGCCCATTTTTTAATTGAGTTATTAGTCTTTTTGGTGTTGAGGTTTTGCAGTATCTTGTAGATTTTAGAGATTAGACGCTGATTGGATTTGTCATAGCCAAAAATTTTTTCCCAGTCTGTAAGTTGTCTTTTTACTCCTTTGGTGAAGTCTTTTGATGAGCATAAGTGTTTGATTTTTAGGAGCTCCCATTTTTCTAGTCTCTCTTCTGGTTCTTGTGTGTTGTTACTTATGGTTCGTATTATGTTTGTGCCATGTATTAGGGCTTCTAGCATTGTCCCTATTTTTTCTTCCATGATCTTTACTGTTTTTTATTTTATCTTTAAGTCTTTGATCCATTTTGAGTTAGTTTTTTACATGGTGTGAGATATGGGTCTTGTTTCCATTTTTGCAGATGGAAGTCCAGTTATGCCAGCACCATTTCTTGAACAGACTGTCTTTTCCCAATTAATGGACTTTGGGCCTTTGTCAAAAATTAG
>NW_004443971.1:1060153-1062195 GCF_000243295.1 Trichechus manatus latirostris
AAGAAAGTATATCTGGCTGTTGCATGCAGTGTTCGGTATATGTCTATGAGGTCCAGTTGGTTGATTGTAGCATTTAGCTGTTCCGTGTCTTTGTTGAGCTTCTTTCTGGATATTCTGTCCTTCACCAGAAGTAGTGTATTGAAGTCTCCTACTACTATTGTGGAGCTGTCTATGTCTCTCTTTAGAGCCCTTAGAGTTTGTTTTATGTATTTTGGAGCCTTGTTGTTGGGTGGGTAAATGTTTATTATAGTTATGTCCTCCTTGTGTATTGACACTTTCATCATTATATAGTGCCCTTCCTTATCCTTTGTGGTGGATTTTACTTTAAAGACTATTTTGTCAGAGATTAATATTGCCACTCCTGCTCTTTTTTAAGTGTTGTTCACTTGATATATTTTTTTCCATCCTTTGAGTTTTAGCCTGTTTGTGTTGTTAAGTCTAAGGTGCTTCTCTTGTAGGCAACATATAGACGGAGCATGCTTTTTTTATCCAATCCGCCACTCTCCGTGTCTTTATTGGTGCATTTATTCCGTTTACGTTCAGAGTAATTACTGATAGGTATGAGTTTAGTGCTGTCATCCAGATGTCTCTTTTCATGTGTTGTTCACAGTTTCTTTGTTCCTCTTAATTTTCTCTGTTGAGTCGTTTTTCTTTATGTATTTTCTTTTCATCGTTGTTGATTTTGTGTTTGCTGAGTTTTTATATTTTTTCAGTTTTTTATTTTGATTTGTAGGATTGTTAGTTTCCTTTGGGGTTACCTTAATATTTACCCCTATTTTTCTAAGTTTATACCAGTCTTTTATTTCTTTATATCGTCTTGACTTCCCCTCCATATGAAAAATCTATGTCTTCATTTTTTAGTCCCTCTTTTTTGTTTTAATTTTGCCCTTTTTTACATATTGATATCTGTTTCCCTATTTTCAATGTTTTAGCTTTGATGTATATTTGACTTCCCTATATGAGTCAATATCTGTTTGCTCTGTCCTGTGTTCTCGTCTTGTGTTGTTATCTGATGTTACAGATTATCTAACGGGAGGACCCCCTTTAGTATTTCTTGTAATTTTGGTTTGGTTTTTACAAATACCCTAAATTTCTGTGTATCTGGAAATGTTCTAATTTTGCCATCATATTTGAAAGACAGTTTTGCTGGATATATAATTCTTGGCTGGCAGTTGTTTTCCTTTAAGGCTTTATATATGTCATCCCACTGCCTTCTAGTCTGCATGGTTTCTGCTGAGTAGTCCAAGCTTATACTAATCGACTCTCCTTTGTAGGTGACTTTTCTTTTATCCCTAGCTTCTCTTAAATTCTTTCTTTATCTTTGGTTTTGGTAAGTTTGATTATAATATGTCTTGGTGACTTTCTTTTGGGATCTACCTTATGTGGGGTTTGATGAACATCTTGGAGAGATATCTTCTCGTCTTTCATGATATCAGGGAATTTTTCTGTCAACAAGCCCTCAACAATTTTATCTGTATTTTCTGTTATCCCCCATGTTCTGGTGCTTCAATCACTCGTAGGTTATTTCTCTTGATAGAGTCCCACATAACTCTTTCAGTTTCTTCATTCTTTTTAATTCTTTTATCTGATTTTTCCTCAAGTAATTTGGTGTCAAGAGCTTTATCTTCAATGTCACTAATTCTAACTTCTACTGTCTCAATTCTGCTCCTATTAATTTGCATTGAGTTGTCTAATTCTGAAATTTTGTTGTTAATCTTCTGGATTTCTGATTGCTGTCTCTCTATGGATTCTTGCAGCCTATTAAATTTGTCATTATGTTCTTGAATAACTTCTTTAAGTTCCGCTACTAATTTGTCTGTGAGTTCTTTGGCCGTTTCTACATTTTGTCAAATTTCCTTTCTTATTTCTACAAGAGTTCTGTATATTAATCTTTTGTATTCTGCCTCTAGTAATTCCAAGAAATTCTTTTCCTCCAAAGAATTTATTGATTCTTTATTTTAGGAGCTTGCTGAAGCCATCACGGACTGCCTCTTTTTGTGATTTGATATTGACTGTTGTCTCTGAGCCATCAATAATTTATT
>NW_004443971.1:1062295-1085833 GCF_000243295.1 Trichechus manatus latirostris
TTTATATTTATTTAGTGAGACCTAGCTTCTAGTTTTGTTTTGTTATGCCCAAATAGGCTGCTCTTGTGTGCTAGTTTGATTATCGATGCCCTTTGAAGCTCTAACATCCTGTCACCAGGTAGTTAGCTCTGTAACTAAGTATGTGTACACAGGAGTCCATTAAATTTTCCTATATGGGTTCAGCTCAGGTGTCCAGGCAGTTGGACACCAAGTATGTCATGCAGGCTCTCACATACAGTCTTAGAGAGGCATGGGTGATTGGTGTAGGCACAGGTATGTAGCTGCAGTAGGGGGTCATGTGCTGATCAAGGCAGGGGGCTGATGGCTGCCCCTGAGAGTCTGAAAGGAAAGCATATCCCTATTCCCTAGGGTGAGTAGGTAGGTGAGTTTTGCAGCTAGACTATGAGCACCCTACTCTGTTGGCTGTGAAGACTCGAGGGCACCACTTATTCTTGGACCCCTGTAGCAGGTGACTAGGTGGTGTAGATGGAGACACCAGTCCTCAAGCCCCTGGTATGGATCAGTAAAGCTGACTGCTCAAAGGACAGGACTGTGTTGAGGGTCACAAATCTGCCACTTCACAGCTGAAACAGTTGAAGTTAGACTTCAGGTGTTTACCCTGTTGTGCTGTGGTAGTGAGGGCTTACTCTGTTGAGATGGGGCCACACAAGTCTATACAGGGTTGGAAGGCATTCAAAGTCTGCAGACACCTTATGCCTGGTCCTAGCAAAAGAGCTGTGCTGACCCTGAGTTCCTGGCTTAGGGTAGCCAGTAGCTTATTTGTTACCTCTCCAAGGCCTGGAGAATGGGTCAGGGTGCCTTTTGGGATCTACTTCCAGAATCAGAGATTTCAGAAGGCTGGACTGATGCCGCGTGGGCAGGGAGGAGGTAAAAGGGAGAGAGGTTTTTCCCAAATGAGCTTTTTTTTTTTTTAATCCCCATGAAAGGCCGCATGCATGTACTTATCTTTAGCCGCTTGGGAGTATTTTTTCACTGGTTCGGAGTGTCCTAGCAGATTCTCTGCTGCCAGATCTCTCTCAATGTGGAAACTGCCTCCCGAGTGCACGCGCAGAGCAGTTTGCCTGCTTCACTGCACACCTTGGAGCCAGTCGGGGCTGAAGAGCTGCAGCTGGAGCCAAGTCTGGTCTGGCACTTCTTGCTTCTTCCAAACTGTCTCCCTTTTCCCCTGCCACTCAGTCAGATTTCTCAACTTTGTCTTGTTCATGGCTCCTAGATATTCATATACAATCAAATCACTTGTTTTTCCAGGTCTTTGTTGTAAAAGGGATATAGGAAGCTGCCTGACTACTCCACCATATTGGCCCTGCCTCTCGAAGTTGAAAGATTTTAAGCTACAATCTGATCACATTTCTGCTTTCAAACCGTCACAATAGCTTCCTTGTAAAGAATGGAGTGAAAAGACTAGAATGAAGCTTACAGTGACCTATCAGAAGACTCATGAAGAACCATATCAAATCAGTGTGGATAGGGTGAAGTATTCAACCAATGGTGTTGACATAACAGATAAAACTTGGAAAAATAACATGTTTCCAATGGATACTTAAATGTTAAAAAAGAAGCAGATCAAAAGAAAGCATAGGACTATTTAGACAAACATTAAGTTGCAAAATTCATTTTAAGCATACCCCCATATTCATAAAACCTAGAAAAAATATTGACATTATACAAAATATTAAAATGTATATATTATATATACATATACACACACACACATAGATACATATGTTATGTTTTTATAGATACACTCTAAAAAAGAAGTAAAAACAAACTATGGAAAACAGTTAAAAATATCAAATGATTGACAGCTGTAATATGAAATTAGTTCTTCCACTTAGATAAGGAAAAAATGTAGTTCATCAATTTAAAAATCCGTAAAAAATATAAAGGTTATTGACAAAAGTAATTCTAATAAGCAATAATTATATCAAAGGTAAAATTCTCAATAGTAATCAAGTAAATGTAAATAAGAGAACATGTATACTACTTTGTACTGAGAAAATTATCAGTTTTTAAAAAATGGATGATTTGTCATGGTTGACATGATAAGGAAATAGATATTTTCATATATTGATAATGTGAGTGTAAATTGATACAACTTCTCCAGAAGTCACCTGTAAAATATATAAGAAAAGTTTAAAATTTTCCTTAATCATGACAGAATTCCACTTCAAGAAAATTTCCGTAAAGTAATAACAGATAAGCTAAAAGATTTAGCTATAGAGGCAACTATTACACCACTGTTTGTAGAAGGAAGAATTAAAAATAACCTTAATGTACAAGACAGGGACTTAAATTATTCATACTACTTCCAACTAGAGAAAACAATTATATATGTTATTATAATCACAATAATCGATTGATATTATACAAGATGTTCATGATATAATTCTGACTAAAAGCAGTAGGTTATAAAATAAAATATATAGGAACTCATTTTAAAATATTGTATGCCTAGGAAAAAAATTAGAAAAATGCTTGTCTTTAATGTTCTGCTGAAATCCTGTCCACCATGGATGACACTGCTGGTATTTGAAATACCAGCAGCATAGTTTCTAGCATCATAGCAACAGGCAAGCCACCCAGTACAACAAACGTATAGATAAGTAGTCTGGTTACTATGTGGAACCATATAAAATTGCCCTTTCATTTGATCAAAAGATGGTCAAATATCAGTTTTACAAAGTTCAATCTAATATATTAAGTTATATTTTTCTTACACAATTTCCTAAACTACTTTCTCTTCTAGCAACCAAATATTATTGATTCCTGTTCCATACCTGAATTGAATACCATTGGTTCCCCAGTGCACTGCACAATCAAGCTCTTATCAAGGCCCTGCACCACTGCCAACCAGTCTTTCTCAAGTTTTCACCCCACACTGTGCCACTCTGCACCATGCCCAGACTCCAGCTTGGGCACGACCCTGCACAGTTTCAGCAGGAGAGCAGCAGAAGTGGGTGGGAGAACCATGGACACAATAGAGCCAATAATAGACTTAAACAGCAGCCAGGCCAGGCTGAAATGGGCATCCTGAGGGATATGGACATGGAGCAGGTATTGTAGCCAAAAGGAAGTCTACAGGGGTACTGCTAGAAGGCCCCACCACAAGGGCACTGGATGGGGAATTTTATAGCCAGTAAGTGAGAAAAATAAAGAAGTACTGAGCAAGGGAGAATGGGACAATCACTGAGGTGAGTTGCACTGGATGTAACATTGCAAAGGACCTACAGCCAGCTCTCTCTCTGAAGGATTTGACCATGCAATGCATGGATTTTAGAAGATGCATACTATGAAACACAAAAATGTACATTCAGTGGGTTCCCAACTATAAAAATGAACCAAAATATTTTAAAGACCAAAAGAAAAGTTAGTTAAAGAAAAAGTACTAATAGTTTTTTTTTTTTCCTAAGTGGTAGAAAAATGGATAATTTTCTTTTTTCCCATTTTCTTTCTTTTCCAAATGTTGAAAATTAATTTATTAATAAACAAACTGAATTCATTTGATACAGTTCAACAGGAGAGGCAAACATATTGTCATCAAACAATCAAATAGAGTATTATGGTTGATATAAAGGCCAGTAAATTAACTTCCACAAGAAGATCTAGTAAAAAAATGAGAAGACGTGCACACATAACTCACAGCAGCAATAACACATAAAAATGACCAAAAAAATTAAGTTCTATTCACCAGTTATTAAGAGTTTCATCATTGATTTTTTTGTTGTTTGTTTTCTTTTGTTTTGTTTTTCCCATCAACAAGCAAAAGGAAAGATAGAAACAGAAAGAGAGAATTCTTAAGAGTTTTCAAGGTTCAGGATAACAACTACTCTTTTACACTTTTGGAGATATTATAAATTGACAATTTTTTTGATTTTTTTATTGTATTTCAGGTGAAGGTTTACAGAACAAATAGTTTCTCATTAAACAGTAGTACACATATTGTTTTATGACATCAGTTAACAACCCACAACATGTCAACCCTCTCCCTTCTTGACCTTTTTTTTTCCTTTGGTGAAAATACACATAGCCAAAGATACACCATTTCAAAAATTTCTACATGCAAAGTTCAGTGACATTGACAACGCTCTTCCAGTTGTGCTGCTATTCTCACTTTAGATGAAGGTTTACAGAACAAAATAGTTTCTTATTAAACAGGACAATATTTTTTATAATCTAAAATGTGCAAGTAGATCTATTTCTAGAAATACAAGCACAATAGCAAATGTTTTCCTTATATATGTGTATATACATATATATAAAAACAAACATACACACGTAAATATACATACACACAAATACATATAAGCATACAGACACACATACATATGTTATTGATATGCCAATCAATAGGGAAGTGTTTATTATATTATAGTACATCTAAACGCAGGGCTGCTAACCAAAAGTTTGGCGGTTTGAACCCACCAGCCACTCTGAGGGAGAAAGTTTTGGCAGTCTGTTTCCTTAAAGTTTTACAGCCTTGGATACCCTATGGAGCAGTTCTACTCTGTCCTATAGGGTCATTTTGAGTTGCCAACGACACAATGGCAATGGATAATTTTGTGCATATATTTGTTTCTAAAATCTGCATTGAAGAATATTCCCCTCTCTTACGTACTCTAACTACAATAAAACACTAAACCTTGGCACATATCACCTCACCAGAAAGATATTAAAAAGGTTTTGTTTTTCATGGCAGTTGTGATTGATTGCTAATGGCTGTATGGAGTACTAAATTAAAAAAGAAAATTGAAAGCTCAGTCAGAAAAAGTGACCTACAAGCAGTGTCTCCAACGAGCTTAGAAAATGAATGTGGCACCCCATTTACTACATATTTACTACCCTCATTTCTCTGTCATCTTTTTCAGACAGTTATAACTGTTGGAGAAATAGTTAGGAAGGTTGCATGTAAGAATCAATGCAAAAAAATTTTCCTAGCAAATTAGTTAATCATTTATTATTGCTCATTTGTTGTCGTTGTTGCTGTTAGCTTTCATTCAGTTGGCCCAACTCATGGTAATCCCATGTACAATCGTATAGGAACAGTGTGATCCATAGAGTTTTCATTTGCTGATTTTTGGAAGTGGATCACCAGGACTTTCTTCCTAGCTCTTGTTAATCTGGAAACTCTGCTGAAACTTGCTCAACATCATAGCAACACCCAAGCCTTCTATGACAGACAATTGGTGGCTGTGCTTGAGGTGCAGTGGCCAAGAATCAAATCCACGTCTCTCACATGGAAGATGAGAATTCATTCACTGAACCACCAATGTTCCCATTGTTACTCAGTTGGCTGTTAGTATTATTGTTGTTATTGTTAGTTGTCATCTAGTTGAACTGTTAGTATATTACTTGCTAATTACACTGTTTTGCCATAGAAGCTAATACTAGAGTTACCTCCATGATCTTCCTTTTATAGTTTACTTTTTATGATGGTTTACATAATAAGAAAGGACTTAGAGAAATTCTAAATCTTCAGACTGACTGAGTGTTAAACTTCAAGAATATTATCATTATTCAGTAAAGAGCGTTAAGGATGGTGAAATGATGGTCTCTCTCTCCTCCCTTATATAGTAAAAGGGCATTTTCCCCCATATTAAAGAAGAATAAGTCTATAAATTCATACATAAACCTTGCTTGGTGTCTACAATGCTTTTTAACATTATACATGGATAAAAGCATCCAGTTACCAAATTAATTATAAATATTCAGATGTATGAAATCAAATTAAAAGAATTACAGTTTTCCAAAGTCCGTTACTTACAATAGGTTCATTTTCTATAAATGTGCTCATCCTCTACCAACCAACCAGACTTAGTGTTTTCTAGAAAAATTTCTAGAAAAAGTTCACATGACTATAAACATGGCAAATTCACAATCCACTTAAATAATGAAAGAGGAAGTCCTTGCTTTAAACCCAAGGGAAAACCAACAGGTTCATTTTAATAATTCCTTCTGGTGGTTGATCACCAGTCTGCATCTTCTGTATATGTTTCCTGTCTTTTTTTGTTTTTTTTTTTTAACCTAAAAATGATTGTCTTGTATATTCCTGGAGGAAAAAAGATAACCCGTATATAACCAGACTCTCACTGTGTCTGCAGCTCACTGAAGAGGCCCCTCCTCAGCTAGAACTGGTAGGTTAAATAGCAGTGCTAACAGAATATAGTAGTGATCTACTCTAATAAAAGATGAGACATTTTACATACAGCTTGTAGCTGAATGAAAAATATATTATTCTGATCATGAAGGCAACACTATAAAAGTAATCTTGGTCAACTAGTATCTGGACAACTGCATCCGGTCCCAAAAAGAAGCAGAAGAGCCACTCTGTAACTGACAAAGAAATAGCACCCTATCCAGCTCAGAGGAGCCAGTTTTATTGTAGGACCTTGAGGTTTTGGAATATAAACAGGGATTCATTTAATCCACAGGGCAAAAAGAGAAAAAAATAGCTTGGGAAATATATATTCATGAAAAAATTATGTTCTTCCTTGGCTAAGTTTAGCATCTGTGATAAGTCTGAAACTTGATATAATAAAATTTCAGATCACAAAATGGGAAATATTGACTTATTTTAATATTCAGTTTAATTATTTTATTTTTATGTTCCTACATTGAGTATTTATTTTAATTCAGAAAACATGTAAGAAATGCCAAAGAAAAAATGTGTTACATTTAAATCAATTTGTTTTTATTTTCCCCTGGAGTCTACACTTATTTTCTTGATATATGACTTTTTAGTCAAGGTGGTGGTTGTTGTTAGGTGCCATTAAGTTGGTTCTGACTCATAGGAACCCTAAGTACAACAAAACTGCCTGGTCCTGAATACAGTTGTCTAATTGTGCTGCTAATATATTTATTTTTTATAATTTTGCAACCCAGGGATTATTCACTATTTTTCTAAACCCACTGGCCTTTTTCCACTTACATGTAAAACAATTTTTTGAACAAGGTTTGGCTTTTTCAATGTATGAGAAAAAAGCCTTTGTGCACATAAAAATAATATTTTGATTTTGTCTATTAAATGTGCAAGTATATTATTTTAATTAGGAAAATAGTTATAGTGGTTGTTTTGACAGCTAATCTGATTTTTCATTTTCTAACAATTTTCTTTGGTAATAAGTGAACATTATCTGTGGATTAATTAGTCTATACATGGATTCACACTTTCTGGAAAAGAAAACATAACAAACACTCATGATGACTAGAAATGATGTGGCCCTTAATCTTATCAAAAATATATTTAAAAAAATGTAATCTACACATTTCCACATATACTAACTGTTCTATTTAAGCACTTTTGTGGAAATGCATGGAAATGACTCCGTCATTGAATATAGATATACAGTATGGAACACCCTAAATATAGTTTCTCTCTTGCTTCTAAGCAAGCCACCACAGTTGAAAGGAGTTGAGTAAATTTTCACCTTTTAGTCACATGTGTGGCATTAAAAGGGCTAGGCTACTCAATCACAGTGCATTCATCCCGTTCTCAGACACAGTTTCTGCTAGAGACACCAAGCCCTACTTGATCCTACTGATTCCACTCTTCTTTTTCTTTTTTTTAGTTCACTGTCAAATATATATTATTAAATATTTGATTTTCACTTTGAGGCTAAACTGTGGCTTAAATTAGGAAAACTTCTTTTCATTTTTTTACTTAACCTTATTTTTATTTGTGTCTTAATTTAAATATATTTTTCAGATGTTAACTCATACTGAATAATTTCATTTAGCAAAACAAACTTGAGTCTATGTATATGTAGACTTAGCTGAAAATTTATATATACATACTTGTAAAAACTCAAAAAATTCTAAAATAATAAATACCCTTTTCTGTTTTTAATTTTATAATTTTAAACTATGAAATTGCTTTTGTGAGTTTCCTCAAGATTTTCTCCTTTTAATATTTTGAGACTGAGGACTGTATAGTTTTGAAAACAATTCATGACTAATATGTAGACTCAATTTATTACATAAATAATGATATCAATGATGATGACAGTAATTCTTCATAAAGAAGAAAACTAGGTACTTATATAATTATATTTAATAGAGCAAAGTGCTTTCATTAACATCAATTCTTCTTTACCAGTTTTCCAGAGTAAAATTCTTCATTAATCCCCTTAGTCTGGATATTCTCATAATAATTAAAAAATGAGACAATGTTAAAGAATATAATTTTTGTAAAAGCACATACATAGCACATACACATGCACAATGAAATATACAAATATATCCACATGTGTTACCCTATAAAGCCTTATAACATTCTGTGAGGTTGAAGAGTAGATATTATTTTATTTTTACAGAAAAGTAAATCCATGTTCAAAACAGGTGACTATAGTTCCCTAGTCAATGATGAGGTCAGGACTAGAATTTAAATCTTGACTCCAATTCAGTTTCTAGAGAAATTCTCATATTTTAGCTAAACAATGTCTTCTGAATATTTGATGAACTATTAAGCCAAATAATTGAAAATCAAGCCAGATTTTCCACATTCTATTCTGGTGCTCTAGAAATAAAACATAAGTGTGTGTGTGTGATATCAGTAACAATCAGAAGAAGAAGAAAGGCAAAAAGAAAAAGAAAGCTAGGACTTAGAAACTTAAGTCAAGATGGAATCAAAAGATTACAAAACTGGAACCAAAAGATCTAAATCAAGACTTAAAAAGTAAGATAGAAGTGAGCCAACAGTGGCAGTTCAATCTAGGAAAACACCTAGAGTGTAAATGCCAAGACTGTAAGAACCAGGAGAATAGTGAGAGTTAGCATGTACACAGTGTGAAATGTCAGAGAAGAGCACTGAATGAAAGCAGGTAAGCATTCAGGAACCAAGGAAACACAAACATCGCTTGTTTGGGATGAAAGGTATGATGGCTGGTCAGACTATAAATACACAGAGTGCAGAAGAACAAGAAATAAAGAACTCCAGACAGGAGACCAGTAACTCTAAATTCAGAAAAATGGGCAAGTGGCTGGACTGCGGAAGGTTGGAGTTTTGTTCAGGAACTAAAGTATGAGATACAACCGTGAGTCACAAACAACCTGGACACTGAGAAACGTTAACGTTCCTGTGCAGAAACGTCGTAAGAAGTTTATTTTATATTATTACTATAATTTTTTGGAGGGAGATTAAAAACGTATTACAGACTCTAACGAGTTTAAAGCTTCAAGAGTAAATGAAATCATTGGCATATCTTTTTGCGATGAAAGGGTGGGTTAAGAATATACGATGTCTGCTAGAGGAAAGTACCATAAAGTAATTTGCTGAGTTAGGTACACAATTAAACTTACATGTGCATATTTGAATATTTCCAACTGTAGTTAGGGTGAGGGGTAAACTGTTGAATACTATGTACCAAAAAGCTAAATGACTATGTTCTTATCCACTTGAACAAATCCATTTGACTAGTAGTCATTTGGTTCATTTTACTCATTGATACACTGACTTCAGGGGTCATAAATTCATAATACAAATCATAAATTTATTGCCTAAAATTACATTTACAGAATTTTACAATAAATTTCTCATCATTTACATCTTTGTTTTTTTAAATGTAATGATGTGAATACTTCTTGCATTAATCAATGAAAATATATTTTCCAGAAATGTCCCTCTTCTCTCTTTCTATAGGAATCAAATATTCACTTTCTCTAGGTCCATACCTTCAAAAATAAAACAGGTTATATGGTGACTTTTTCCTGATTATCTCTATTTTAAAGACGTTCTGAAAACTCCTACATAGACTAGAAGGATATAAGGAATATCTCAATGCTATCTGAGTTTTTTTTTTTTTTTGTTAGGACTCACCAGCATTTGGGAACTTGACATTTTCTTTTTTTTTTCATATTTTGTTGATCTGTGCAGCGATTGTGGCAGGAAAACTTCTCATTGTCGTCACTATAATTTTTGATTTTCACCTGCACTGTACGCCTATGCACTTCCTCCTCGGAAATCTCTCCTTTCTTGATATGACTTTTTCAACAATCTCAATCCCTAAGATGGTTATAGATTTCCTCAGACAGAAGAAAACGATTTCCTTGTGGGGCTGCATGGCTCAGATGTTCTTCCTCCACTTTTTAGGAGGCAGTGAGATGACTCTTCTCATAGTTATGGCTGTTGATAGGTACATTGCAATATGCAAACCTCTTCACTACACAACCATCATGAACCGCCGGGTACTCGTGGGTTCTGTGCTGCTGTCCTGGGGTGTTGGTTTTGTGCACACTATGAGCCAGATGGTTTTTACTAGCACCTTGCCCTTCTGTGGGCCCAATGTGGTGGACAATATTTTTTGTGACCTTCCTCTAGTTCTAAAACTTGCTTGCACTAAGACCTACGTTCTGGAGTTGCTGGTAATTGCTGACAGTGGACTGCTTCTTTCATCTGCTTTGTACTCTTTCTCATTTCCTACACTGTCATTCTGATGACCGTCCAAGCGTCAATCCTCTGGTAGACTCTCCAAGGCTCTGTCCACACTGTCTGCTCATATCACTGTGGTCACTCTGTCCTTTGGGCCATGTATCTTCATTTACGCTTGGCCATTTAATAGCTTATCAGTGGATAAATTTCTTTCTGTGTTTTCTTCAGTCATCACACCCTTACTGAACCCCATCATTTATACTCTGAGGAATCAGGAGATGAAAGCAGCTATTAGTAGACTCAGGACTCAGCACATCATCTCCAGATAGAACTTATAGACAACAATCATAATGATGAAGCTTTTAGTGTAAAACCTATATAAATTACATCTCAGAATAAGCTCAATTTGTTTCGTGTACAGGTTTTTTAAAAATTTGCATAATGTATGTTGAAATTACCAATAGTCCCTCATTATTATGAATGATTTCATTGAAATAGTAATTGTCTTAATGGAAATTCAATTCCGTTTTGAGATAATAATTTTTTAATTGGAAACCCAGAAAAGTCCAAGACTAAATTTTCTTAAATAAACATAAATCAAATATAAGTTTGTATATTTTTAATTTAGAATTAGGGGTCTTTCAGCTAAGTTGCCTAGATGAGGAAATGTGCACAAAACTGTGTAAATTTATCTAAACCCACAAGTACACGCACACACATTTTTGTGGCTCCGCATATATGAAAGGATTACTATATTTGAAAAAGGCTAGTTTTTTATAAGTGGAAGGATACATACACTGAGTGTCATCCACTCACATGAAACATATATTTATTTCATCCTGAAAAAAAAAAAAACAAGGAATTCCACCTCACAAAAGTTACATGGAGCTGCATTCTACCTTCATTCATATTTGCATTCATATTTACTCTCACATATCTCTTGAGAATCAAGTGAAGGCATTACTATTGGGCAAATCCCTATGGAAAAAGAATAAATGAAGGCTTTATATTCCAGGCAGTCATGTCACAACCCATGGGTGGGTGGGGGGTATACTGAAGCTGGCTAAGTTTCATTAAGAAAGTCAGAGAGGTTGGACCAAGATGAAGGAATAGTCAGAGGCTTCCTGTCATCCTCTTACAACAAAGACTCGAAAAAACAAGTCAGTGAAATATATATAACAATCTAGGAACCCTAATCATCAAAGACAAAGCTGAAGATTCTGACTGAGTGGAAGGTGGAAGGAGATCCAATTCAAAAGTAGTGGAAACAAGTTCAGATCACAGGATTTCCAGCCCTCTGCTAGCTGAGTCTGTGGAGCACACATGGGCTGAGGCTAACAGCACATCCAAAGCAGTCAAGCCGTGCAGTCAAGCAGCAGTGAAGCTCCATCATCTTCAGAATGAAGCAGGAGCGACACCAGACCCCCTCCTAGAGCTTCAAAGCAGAGAAGCACTTCCTTCCCCTCACGCACCCCACCCTGATCCACTCCAAAACCAGTTCCATGGCATTCATCTATGCCATGCCCCCCTAAGCTGGGAACCCAAGGCTTGTCAGAAGGCCCTGCCCCTTCACCCAGCCACTGGTGTAATGGGTTCATGGACTTGCAGCACCTTTCACCCATGCCCAGTCCCTTATGGGCCGATTCAACACCATACATCTCATTAGCATAAAACTGCAGGGCATATACCTGAAACCCATTTTCACTTGCAGCAGCCAAAGGGGAGCTCTAGGTTCCTGATATTCAACACCGCCTCACCCCCTAAGCAAGGGCTTCACTCACCGACACCAGGGGCCTGAGGGTCAGTGGTGCCACACACTTCATCTAGCTACCCACAACAGGAGTACTAGAATTAGTGGCGCCTCCCAGTCCCTCCAGCTAACAGCACTGTATGCCCAAGGACCAGTTGTACTACCTACTCCCACTAGGTGATGAACCAATTTGACCTCATAGACATATACAGAACACTCCACCCAATAGCAGCTAAGTATACATTCTTTTCAAATGCACATGACACATTCTCCAGAATACACCAAATTTTAGGCCATGAAGCAAACCTTAACAGAATCCAAAATATTGACATAATACAAAATGTCTTCTCTGATCATAATGCCATAAAAGTAGAAATCAATAACAGAAACAGCAAAGGAAAAAATCAAATATATGGAAACTGAATAATACCTTGCTTAAAAACTATTACATTATGGAAGAAATCAAGGATGGAATAAAGAAATTCATAGAATCAAGTGAGAATGAAAACACATCTTACCAAAACCTTTGCAGTATAGCAAAAGCCGTGCTCAGAGGTCAGTTTACAGCAATAAACACACACATCAAAACGGAGGGCCAAAATCAAAATATTAGCCCTAAAAAGGATCATAGCAGAATACTATGAAAAATTGTACTCCAACAAATTTGAATACCTAGAGTAAATGGACAAATTTCTAGAAACTGACTACCTACCTAAACTAACAAAAACTGAGGTAGAAAAACTAAAAAAACCCATAACAAAAGAAGAGATTGAAGAGTTAATAAAAAAAGACTCCCAACAACAACCACAAAAATCCCTGGCCTGGCAAATTAACTTGAAATTTCTACCAAACTTTCCGGGGAACATCTAGCTCAATTGGCATAACACAGTTTATAAAGACAATGTTTTACATTCTACCTTGGTGAGTAGTGTCTGGGGTCTTAAAAGCCTCTGAGTGGCCATCTAAGATACTCCACTGGTCTCATCCCTTCAGGAGCAAGGGAGAATGAAGGGAACAAGATACAAGGAAAAGATAAGTCCAAAGGACTAATGGACCACAGCTACCAAGGCCTCCACCGGATTGAGTCCAGTACAGCTAGATGGTGCCTGGCTACCACCACTGACTGCTCTGACCAGGATCACAACAGGGGGTTCTGGACAGAGCTGGAGAAGGATGTAGAACATAATTCTAACTCACACACACAAAAAAAAGACCAGATTTACTGGCCTAAAGGAGACTGGAGAAACCCTGAGAGTATGGCCCCCAGACACCCTTTTAGGTCAGTGGTGAAGTTATCTCCAAGGTTCACTGTTCAGCCTGGGAGTGGACAGCCCTGTAAAACCAAATGAGACCAGTGAGGTACAGTAGTCCGGTGACAAGGGCCAGAAGGCAGAAGGGGACAAGGAAGCTGGTGATAGGGAACCCAAGGTTAAGTAAGGATATTGTTGATGTGTTGTGAGATTGTTAAGCATTGTGATAGGGCAACATGTGAAGTAACTGTTAAATGGGAAACTATTTGGTTCTGTAAGCCTTCATCCTAAGTGAGAATAGCAGCACAATTGGAAGAGCATAGTCAATGTCACTGAACTGTGCATGTAGAAATTTTTGAAATGGTGTATCATTGGCTATGTGTATTTTCACCAAAAAAAAAAATGAGAAGTTAGAGGGTTGACATGTTGTGGGGTTGTTAACTAATGTCATAAAACAACATGTGTACTACTATTTCATGAGAAACTATTTGTTCTGTAAGCCTTTACCTGAAGTACAATTTAAAAAAAATGAAAAAAAATTCTACCAAACTTTCAAAGAGCTAACACCAACACTACTGAAGCTATTTCAGAGCACAGAAAAGGAAGGAATACCTCAAACTCATTCTATGAATCCAGCATAACCCTGACACCAACGCGAGGCAAAGACACCACAAAAAAAGAAAACTACAGATCAGTATCCCTCAGGAACATAGATTCAAAAATCCTCAACAAAATTCTAGCCAATAAAATTCATCAGCATATAAAAAAAATAATACATCATGACCAAGTGGGATTCATACCAGGTATGCAGGAGTGGTTCAATATTAGAAAATCAATCAATGTAATCCACCACACAGATAAAAAAAGAATCACATGATCTTATCAATCTATGCAGAAAAAGCATTTGACAAAGTCCAACACCAATTCCTGATTAAAAAAAAAAAAACTCTCAGAAAATAGGAGCAGAAGGGAAATTATTGACATAATAAGGGCATTTTCACAAAGCCAACAACCAACATCGTTCTAAAGAGAGAGAGACTGAAATCATTCCTCTTGAGAACAGGAACAAGACAAGGATGCCGTTTATCAGCACTCTTGTTCAAAATTGCAATGGAAGTCCTAGCTAGAGTAATAAAGCAAGAAAAAGAAAAAAAAGGACATCCAAATTGGTAAGGAAAAGATAAAATTATCCCTAATAGCAGATGGTATGATCTTATACCCAGAAAACCCCAAATAATCCACAAGAAAGATACAATGACTAATAGAAGAGTTCTTCATCAAAGTGGCAGGATACAAGATAAACATACAAAAATCAGTAGCATTCCTTTACAGCAACAAAGAGAACTTCAAAAAGCAAATCACCAAATCAATACAATTTACAATAGGCCCAGAGAAGATAAAGTACTAAGGAATAAATCTAATCAGGGGCGTAAAAGACCTATACAAAGAAAACTAAAAAAACACTACTGTAAGAAACCAAAAGAGACCTACATAACTGGAAAAACATATCATGCTCATGGATAGGAAAACAACCTTGTGAAAATGTCAATTCCACCAAAAGTGATCTACAGATACTATGCAATCACAAACCAAATTCCAACAGCAATTTTTAATAAGATGGAGAAACAAATCACCAATTTTACATGAAAAAGGAAGAGACCCCAGATAAGTAAAGCATTACTGAAGAAGAAAAACAAAGTGAGAGGCCTCACACTACCTAATTTTGGAAACTGTTATACACCCAAGGTAGTCAAAACAAGCTGGTACTAGTACAACAATAGACACATAGACCAGTGCAACAGAATTGAGAACTCAAACGTAAATCCATCCACCTATGAGCAGCTGATATTTGACAAAGTCCTAAGGTCTGTTAAATGGAAAAAAGACAGTCTCTTTAACAAACGATGTTGGTATAACTGGATACCCATGTGTAAAAAAATGAAATAGGATCCATACCTCACACCATACACAAAAACTAACTCAAAATGAACCAAAGACCTAAACATAAAATCTAAAAAATAAAGATTGTGGATGAGAAACCAGGGACAATGCTAGGGGCCCTACTACATGGCAAAAGTATACAAACCATAACTAACAATGCAAAAACACCAGAAGAGAAACTACATAACTGGGAGCTCCTAAAAATGAAACAGTTATGCTCACCCAAAGACTTCACCAAAAGAGTAAAAAGAGAACTTACAGACTGGGATAAGGGTCTAATCTCTAAAATCTACAAAATACTGCAACACTTCAACAACAAAAAGACAAATAATCCAATTAAAAAATGGGCAAAGTATATGAACAAACACTTCACAAAAGAAGACATTGAGGTGGCTAGCAGAACATGACGAAATGTTCACAATCACCAGCCAGTAGAAAAATGCAAATCAAAATGACACTGAGATACCATCTCACTCCAACAATACTGGCACTAATCCAAAAAACACAAAATAACAAATGTTGAAGAGGCTATGGGGAGATTGGAAATCTTATGCACTGCTGGTGGGAATGTAAAATGATACAACCACTTTGGAAAATGATATTATGCTCCGTTAAAAGGCTAGAAATAGAAATATCATACGATCCAGCAATCCCACACCTAGGAATAAACCCTAGAGAAATAAGCCATCACACAAGTAGATATATGCACAGCCATATTCACTGCAGTACTATTCACAAGAGCAAAAAGATGGAAACAACCTAAATGCCCATCAACAGACGAATGGAAAAACAAATTATGGTACGTACACACAGCGGAATACTATGCAATGATAAAGAACAATTATGAATCCACCAAACATCTCACAACATGGATGAATCTAGAGGGCATTATGCTGAGTGAACTAAGTCAGTCACAAAAGGACAAATATTGTATGAGACCACTATTATAAGAACTCATGAAATGGTTTACACACACACACAAAAAGGCATTACTTGATGATTACAAGGGTGTGGAGGGAGAAGGAGGGGAAATTACTAGCTAAATAGTAGACAAGTGTCAATTTTGGTGAAGGGAAAGACAACACACAATATAGGGGAAGTCAGCACAACTGGACCAACGCAAAAGCATACAAGTCACACATCCAAATACTCTGAGGGACAGAGTAGCAGGGGCTAGGGCCTGGGGACCATAATCTGGGAAGACATCTAGGTCAATTGGTATAATGTAGTTTATAATGAAAAGGTTCTACGTTCCATTTTGGTGAGTAGTGTCTGGGGTCTTAAAAGCTTGCAAGCAGCCATCTAAGATGCATCCATTTGTCACATCCCACCCAGAGCAAAGAAGAATGAAGAAAACCAAAGACAAGGAAAATACTAGCCCAAAAGACTAAAGGACCACATGAACCAGCGACTCCAGCAGCCTGACACCAGAAGAACTAGATGATTCCCAGCTACCACCAATGACCGATCACAAAGTGTCCCACACAGAGCAGGAGCAAAATGTAGAACAGAATTCAAATTCACGTAAAAAAACTAGACTTACTGGTCTGACAGAGACTGGAGATACCCCCAAAACTATGGCACCCCAATGCCCTACTAACTCAGAACTGAAACCATTCTTGAAGCCCACTTCTCAGACAAAGGTTACACAGGCCTATGAAACAAAAAATAACACATGTGAGGAACTTGCTTCTTACTTCAATCAAACATACGAGATCAAAAGGGCAGCTCCTGTCCAGTAGCAGGATGAGAAGTCAGGAAGAGACAGAAAATGGACAAATAGACACAGAGAATTCAGTGGAAAGCGGGGTCATGCTGTCACAATGTGGGGATTGCAACCAATGTCACAAAACAATATGTGTGTAAATTTTTGAATAAGAAATTAGCTTGAGCTATAAACTTTCACCTACAGCACAATTTAAAAAGCATGATAATTAAAAAAAATAAAAAAAACTATGATAGGAACCAGTCATTTCCTTTAGAATATTTTTCAACTCAATGACAGAGGAAAATATCAGCATCCACCAGTAGCTCTGCAAATACAGCTCTATAACTTGGAATTCATAAAAATATTTAGGATGCTCTATCAACTAGTCAAAATGTAGACCACACAAAAAGTGTGTTTGCTGTATTTTAAAGTCTTATAACTATATAAAATAATTAGATAAATAATTATATAATAAGATCACTGGTCATTAACTTAGAATAAACTGTACATGGTGTTTTGAGCTGCTGAATTTAGGATGATAAATTTTATCAACATAGTGTAAACTTTTAAACTTTGTGTTAACAGTACTGCTTACAGAAAGTACCACTTATGCTCTAATGAATTATTTAAGAGATCTTCCTCAAACTCAGGAGTTGACTACTCAGTCTCCTCAATACCGTCTTCATGTCCTTGTTCCTCAGTGTGTAGATGGTAGGATTCAGGATGGGTGTAATCATGAAGTCCAAAATGTCAAGAAATTTATCCACTGGCACTGTGGGAAATGGCCACACCTAGACAAAGATGCACGGTCCAAAAACAAAATCACCACAGTGATGTGAGCTGACAAAGTAGAAAGGGCCTTGGACAAGCCACCTGGAGAGTGTTTCCATACACTGACAAGGATGAAGATGTAGGAGAAAATCATTAAAAAGTTTCCCATGGAAATGAACCCACTGTCGGCAGTAACCGTGCGCTTCAGTTTGTAGTTGTCTGTGCAGGCAAGTTTGATAAACTGAGATAGATCACAGTAAAAGCTGTCTATCTTATTAGGGCCACAAAAATGCAAATGAACAACAAAAGCTAGCTGAGTAACTGAATTAATGAGATCCATAACCGAAGCACCAACCAGAAGCCAAATGCACATCTGTGGACTCATGACCGTCAGGTAGTGGAGGGGCTTACATATGGCCACATATCAGTTCAAGGCCATGGCTGTGAGCAGCACCATCTCAGATTGACCCAGGACATGAAGTACGAATATCTGGATGATACACTGTCATGGATTGAATTATGTCCCCCAGAAATACTTGTTAACTTGGCTAGGTCATGATTTCCAATATTGTATGATTATCTACCATTTTGTCATCTGATGTGATTTCCCTATGTGTTGTAAACTCTATCACTATGATGTAATAAAGCTGGATTAGCGGCAGTTATGTTGATGAGGTCTACAAAATTAGATAGTGCCTTAAGTCAATCTCTTTTGAGATATAAAAGAGAGAAGGGAGGAGAGAGACATGGGACCTCATACCACCAAGAAAACAGAACAGGGAGCAGAGTGCTTACTTTGGCCCTGAGATTCCTGAGCTGAGTTGCTACCAGACCAAGGGAAGACTGATGACAAGGACCTTCCTCCAGAGCTGACAGAGAGAGATACCCTTCCCTTGGAGCCGGTGTCCTGAATTTGGAATTTTAGCCTACTGGACTGTGAGAGACTAAACTTCTCTTTGTTAAAGGCATCCACTTGTGATATTTCTGTTATAGCAGCACTTGATGACTAAGACACACACCCCTAGAATGATATGGTGTTTTTCCCAGGGTACAGGTCAGAGATCATGTTAGGAACTGTTAAGGTAGAAAGACACAAATCAATTAATGAGAGGTCGGCTAACAGGAAGTAAATACGGGAATGCAAATGAGAGTCAAAAGTCACTGTAAACAGAACAAGGAGGTTTCTCAGAACAATTGTTACATAAAACACCGCAGAGAAGGTAAGATGGAAATGCTGCATTCACTAGTTTAGAGGTAGAAAGTCCCAGGAACACAAATTCAGACACCTCAGAATAATTTGCTTCATACATTGATTTTGTCTGTTGTTGCCTAAAAGTCCAAAAACAAAGAAATGACACAGGAGTACGTCAGAAAGAAATATTGACAGAAACAAATTTAAGTTGTTTTTTAATTCTGGCATCTAAAGAAATCTTCACTAACAGCTACAAAGTATTTGGAAAAATTCATGAATTCATTTATCCATTCAACTAATATTCTTAATGAACATTTACTATATGCCACATACTATGTCAAAATCTGAGGTAAAACGCAGATGCTGACTTCATGGAGTTTGCAGTATAATGATGGAGCCAAACTTTAAATAGTCATAAGTACTGATATAATTATGATAATTGATTTGAAGGAACAAAACAGTAGTATGAGAACAGTGTAACTCATCAAAGAGGTGCCTGCTCTGAACTCGGCGAAATATGTTATTACTAACATGTAGGTAAAGTAGTCTAGGCTGAGGAACTATTATGTGCAAAGGCCCAGAAACAGGAGACCAGTGGGGCAAGAAGATGAATCATTAAGATTAAGCTGGAATTATACGCAGAGTAAAGGCATGACAACTTTTTGTATTCACGGTAAGTACTTTGTTTTTTTTCTAAGAATAGAAAGACTTTGAAAGATTTTAAGCAATAATCTCATCATATTTCGGTTTTCAAATCGTCACAATAGCGTCAGTGTAAAGAATGGAGTGAAAGAACTAAAGTGAAGCTCACAGAGATCTGTCGGAACACTCCTGAACAACCATATCACATCAGTCTGGACAGGGTGAATTATTCAACCAACGGTGTTGGCACAACAGATAAACCTTGGAAAACTAGCATTAGTTTTAAACGGATACATATATGTTAAAAAAAGAAGCAGATCAAAAGAAAACTTAGGACTATTTAGACAAACATTAAGTAGAAAAATTCACTGTAAATATATCCCAATATTCACAAAAAACCTAGAGAAAAATATTGACAGTATCCAAAATATTAAAATGTACATATTCTATATGCATATACATACACAGATATATAAAGATAGCATATATATGTATATATATGTGTGTATACATACAGATATAAGCAGTTTGAAAACAGAAGTAAAAGCAAACTGGAAAATAGTTAAAAATACGAGGCAAATGACTAACATCTTTAACATAAAATTAGTTCTTCCAAATAGACAAGGAAAAAAATGTGGTTTTTCAATTTAAAAATGAGTAAAACATATAAAGACTATTGACAAAAGTAATCTTAATATGCAATAATCATGCCAAAGGTAAAATTCTCATTCTCTTCTCTCTCTTAGGTGCTGTCCATCAGTTCTGACTCATAGAGATCCCTATGTATAACAGAACTAAACACTGCCTGGTCCTGCACCATCCTCACAATTGTTGCTATGGTTGAGCCCATTATTGCATCCACTGTGTCAATCCATCTCGTTGAGGGTCTTCCTCTTTTTTGCTGACCCTGTACTTTACCAAGAATGATGTCCTTCTCCAGGGACTGATCCCTCCTGATAACATGTCCAAAATATATAAGACGTAATCTCACCATCTTTTCTTCTAACGAGCATTCTGGTTATACTTCTTCCAAGACAGATCTGTTTGTTCTTTTGGCAGTCCGTGGTGTATTTAATATTCTTCGTCAACACCACAGTACAAAACCATCAATTCTTCTTCGGTCTTCCTTATTCACTGTCCAGCTTTTGCATACATATGAGGAGATTAAAAACACCATGGCTTGGGTCAGGGGCACCTTAGTCCTTAAGGTGACATCTTTGCTTTTTAACACTTTAAAGAGATCTCATGCAGCCAATTTGCCCAATGCAATGCGTCATTTGATTTCTTGAATGTTGCTCATTAGTAATCCAAAAATTTAAATAAGTCAACATGTGTCCTATTTGTACTGAGTAAATTATCAAAGTTTTTAAAAAAAATTTGATGGTATGACATGGATGAGACTATTAGAAAATAGACACTGTCATATATTGATAATGAGAGTGCAAATTGATACAACTTCTCTAGGAGGCATATTTAAAGTGTATATCAAACTTTTAAAATTTTCCTTAATCATGACAGAATTCTACTTCAAGAAAATTTCCAGGGCAAAATGGTGCTCTAGGCAGAAGCACCATGCCATCCCTCCACAGCAAAGATACAAAAAACTAAGCCGAACAGAGAAAACAACAATCCTGAAACCCTAAAACATCAAATGGAGACATAAACAACTCAGCAAAGCACCAAATGGAGTGAGAAAACTGACAGAGAACGGAGAGCAAGGAGAGATTCATGCAGAGGTCCCCTATCAGCTAACGCAGTGCGGATCAGCCATCTTGGACTCCTATCGGAGACCAGCAAATGGGGGTATGAGAAAGCAGCTTCACATAGCTTCCAGCAGGAGACCAAACAACTGGTAATTTGTAATATAAGCTTTCCCACCCCCCACCCTTCTTCACCCCCACTCAGCCTCCTCTGCTTCCCATGGCCACAATTTCATGTCCTGAAAGCACCAGCTGCTTGGATTCCACCCACCCGAATAGGCTGGCTCTCTGACTGCCATTTGTTGGCTGCTGGTGTTGCTTTTTTCCACCTCTTTTGATTTCTTCCTTACCTCTCACCACCTCCCCCTCCTTTCACTCAAATACCTGCTCCATGCACCATCTTTGCTTCTTCCTGAGGGGCTGCAGAGCTCTGGTAATTTCTGATATATGCTTTCCCACCCCCTACCCTTCTTCAGCTACACTCGGCCTTCTCTGCTTCCCGTGGACACTGTCTCTTGTCCAGGAAACACCGGCTGCTTGGATTCCACCATCCTGCACTAGCTGGCTCTCTGAGTGCCGTTTGTTGCCGTTGGAGTTGCTTTTTTTCTGCTTCTTTTGATTTCTTCCTTACCTCTCGCCACCTCCCCCTCCTTTGACTCAAATACCTGGCTCCGTGCGCCATCTTTGCTTCTTCCTGAGGGGCTGTGGAGCTCCGTTCGAGTGTGGAGTTGCTTCCCAGTCTGGGCTGCTGCGATGGTGAGATACCAGAGCTTTTGTTCATTTGTTTGTTTTCTTTTCCTTTTCTTGAGTTGGGAGCCCATTCTGACCAGGTGGTGCTGTGTGGCTTGGAAACTACCCCCTCCACTTGCGCAGATGTGCAGAGGGATCCCTGAGGGCATTTCTTTTTTCATTGGTTTTCTTTTTTTCTATTTTCTTTTCTGTTAATTGGGGGGCTTTTGGGGTTTTGTTTTGTTTTCTTTTCCCTCTTTTTCCCTTTTTGTCTTTCTTCATTACTCAGTTTCTCATCTCTCTATATATTCCTTCTGTTTCTGCCCCCTGAATACCTGGCGTTGTATACCTCTACGCCTCCTAGCCAGGCTGTACTGCAAAACCTAAGAAAAATTTCCCCAGACCTCATAGCCGCACCAGTGGGATCCCTGGGAACTTTGTTGTTCTTTAACCTTTCCGATTTTTATTTATTCATTCTTTTCTTTTCTTCCTCTTCCCCTTTTTGTTTTTATCAATTTCATAGTCTTTCATCTTTCCACTCCAACGACAAGCTCCCCTAGGATTCTTTTTTGTTTGTTTGTATGTTTTTTGCTCCTGTTCCTCTCTCTCTCTCCCATATCTATCTTAGCTGCACACATAACAATCTGTCCGCTACATCCTGCCTACCTGCACAGTGCACTTAACATCACAACACCAAGCAGCACAGGCACGGCTTACTAGAACCTACCTTGCACTGATTACTGACCCTCTCTGGTGGCTGTAGTGAGTGTCACAAACAACCCGTCCCAGTAACTCCTCTTCAGCTAGACCTGCCCTGCTGTACCATATCTGAGTGACTGACCCTGCCAATTGGAGAAGGAGATGAAAAGTATTGTGCCCACAGATGAGCAAACAACAAAGAACACACAATCCACCTGCTCAGACATAGCCAAATTAAAAAAAAAAAGGATGAAACAAACGAATCCACAATCAATAATGAGAAAAATAACTACTGACCGCCCTGAAGACAGCAGACAATATCAAAACATTTACAAAAACAGGACAGGATGATTCAAGCAGGCGTCCAAAATAAAAAACCAGATGACTTTCCAGTGGAAGAAAAGGAACTAGAACTTCCTGATAGGGAATTCAAATCTCTAATACTCAGAATTTTCCAAGAGCTGAAGCAAAAAGCAGAAAAAAAATGAGGAAAAAAAAGACAAATTCATGGAAAATACAGACAAAAAATTGGAAAAAATCAGGAAAATGATGCAGGAACGAAATGCCAAAATAAATGCACAACTAGAAATTATACAAAGACAGCAATTAGAAATACAAAAGATAAACAACAAGATTTCAAAAATGGACAGTGTCATAGAAGGGTTCAGAACGAGATTTGAAATGGTGGAAGACAGGATCAGTGGAATTGAAGACAAACACTTGGATACAACTCTGTTTCAGGAAAACTCAGAAAAAAGAACAAAGAAAAATG
>NW_004443971.1:1085933-1093745 GCF_000243295.1 Trichechus manatus latirostris
ATAAATAATATTATTATAAAAAAACAAAAAAAATTTCCATAAGGTAGTAACAACAGATAAACTAAAAGATTTACCTATTGGGGCAACTATTACACATTTGTTTATAGAAATAAGAATTAAAAATAACCTTACTCTCCACTACAAGCAATTAAATTATTCATAATACTTCCAAATAGGGAAGACATTCTGTTATATAAGAGAAACAATAATCTATTGGTATTATATAATGGTGTTCATAATGTAAGTTTGACTAGAAACAGCAGGTTATAAAATAACACGTATAGGAAGCCCATTTCAAAATACTGTATGCTTAGGAAAAAATTAGAAAAAATGTGTATCTTTAATCCTTATCAATAAATTGCTAATGACTGGGTTCATATGTATTAAGCTGTTGTTGTTTTTGTTAGGTGCTGTCTAGGTTCTGACTCATAGTGACTCCATGTACAACAGAACAAAATGTTGCCCAGTCCTGCACCATCCTCACAATCATTGCTATGTTTGAGTCCATTGTTGCAGCCACAGTGTCAATCCATATCCATTTTGAGTGTCTTCCAACTTGAGGGGCTCATCTTCCAGCACTATATCAGTCAATGTTCTCTGCTATTCATAAGGTTTTCACTAGTCAATTTTTTTCAGAAGTAGATCACTTTGTCCTTCTTCCTAGTCTGTGTTAGTCTGGAAGTTCTGCTGAATACTTGTCCACCATGGGTGACCCTGCTGGTATTTGCAATACGACCGGTATAACTTCCAGCATCAGAGCAACAGGCAAGTCACCACAGAATGACAAACTGACATAGGAGTGGTGGTATATTAGGTGGAACCATACGAAATTGTCCTTTCATTTGATCAATAGACAGTCAAATATCATCAGTTTCACAAGGTTCAATGTAATATATTAAGTTATATTTTTCTTACGCAATTTTCTAAATTGCTTTCCTTTTAGCAATGAACTATTATTGATTCCTGTTCCATACCTGAATTGAATACCATTGGTTCCCCACTTGCACTGCACTAGCAAGCTCTCATCCAGACCCTACACCACTAACAACCAGTCTTTCTCATGTTTTCAACCCATATTCTGCCACTCTGCAACATGCCCAGACTCCAGCTTGGGCTTGACCCTGAACAGCTTCAGCAGGAGAGCAGCAGAAGCAGATGGGGGAGCCACAGAGAAAGTAGAGTCAAGAATAGACTTAATGGCAGCCAGATCAGGCAGAAATGGGTGTCCTGAGAGTTATGGATGTGGAGCAGGTGTTGTAGCCATAAGGAAGTCTACAGGGGTACTGCGAGAAGACCCCACCACAAGAGCACTGGATGGGGAATTTTATAGCCAATAACTGGGAGAAATAGAGAAGCACTGAGCAAGTGAGAATGAGACAGTGAAGTGAGTGACAGTGGATGTAACATTGCAAGGGATCTATCGCCAGTCACTTTCTAAAAGAATTTGACCATGCAAGGTATGGATTTTAAAAGATGCATATTATGAAACACAAAAATGTACATTCAGTGGGTTCCATACTGTAGATATGAACCAAAATATTTTAAAGACCAAAACAAAAGTCAGCGAAAAAAATTACTTAGATATTTTCCTGAGTGTTAGAAAAATGAATAATTCTCTTGTTCCTCTTTTCTTTATTATCCAAATGATGAAAATTAGTTTATTAATAAACGAACTGTTGTCATGGTTTGAATTATGTCCCCCCAAAAATGTGTGTATCAGTTTGGCTAGGCCATAATTCCTGGTACTGTGTGATTTTCCTGTATGTTGTAAACTTGCCTCTATGATGTTAATGAGGGAGGATGGGTGGCAGTTGTGTTAGTAAGGCAGGACCTGATCTACAAGACTGGATTGTGTCCTGAGGCAGTCTCTCAAGATATAAAAGACAGAAGTGAGCAGTGAGACAGGGGAACCTCATACCATCAAGAAAGCAGTGCCAGGAGCAGAGCATGTCTTTTGGACCAGGGTCCCTGTGCTGAGAAACTGCTAGTCTGGGGGAACACTGATGAGAAAGCCTTCCCGTGGAGTTGATACCCTCAATTTGGACTTTTTGCCTACTTTCCTGTAAGGAAATAAACTTCTCTTTATTAAAACCATCCACTTGGGGTATTTCTGTTATGGCAACACTAGATGACTAAGACAACTGTCTTCATTCAACAGAAGAGGAAAATATATTGTCAAACAGACTGACTATTCTAGTTAATATAAAGGACAGTATATTACCGCCACAAGGAGGAGATCTAGTAAAAAACGTGGGAAGATGTGCACTCATAACTCATAATGAAGACAACACATAAAAATGGTTAATAAAATATTAATTATTCTCAATTCACCAATCATTAAGAACTTCATTGTTTTTTAGTTTTCCCAGTTGGTAAGTCAAAGGAAAGACAGAGAGCAAGAGAAACAGGAAGAGAATTCCCAGGGTTTTCAAGGTTTCAATATAACAATTACTCTTACACATTTTTGGAGGTATTACAAATTAACATTTTTTTAACCATCTAAAGTGTGCAAATAAATATATTTCTAGAAATACCAGCACAAAAACAAATGTTTTATTTATATATATATGCAAACACACATAAATATACATACACAGGCATACAAGCACATATACATGTAATAGATTATTGTCCAATAAATAAACAAATAAATATCAATGACATTATAGCACATCTAAGCACTCAGCCGTTAACCAAAAGGTTGGTGATTTGAAAGCACCAGCTGCTCCACAGCAGAAAGATGTGGCGGTCTGCCTCCATAAAGATTTACACACAATCTTGCAAACCCTATGGGGGCAGTTCTAATCTGTCCTATAGAGTCACTGTGAGTCAGAATTCAACTCAATGGAAATGGATTTGGTTTGTATACAATGGAATACATTGTAGTATTAAAATCAACTAGATATACATATACAAATCTGGAATGATTTCATTTTTAGAGAAAAGCAAAAATTGCACAATAAACTCAATAATATGATGCACTTTATGTGTGTGTATGTTTGAATTTAAATTTTACACAAGTGGACTTCCAGGCAACATGGCGCTATAGACAGAAGCACCACACTGTCCCTCCACAGCAAAGACCTGAAAAACTAAGTCAAACAGAGATAAATGTCAATCCTGAAACCCTAAGCATCAAATGAAGCAATAAAGAGCTCACCCAAGCATGGAGTGGAATAAGAAACTGACAGAGAACCGAGAGAGAGATGAGAGAAGTGCAGAGATCCTCTATCAGCTAATGCAGCATGGATTCGCCATCTTGGACTCCAGTCGGAGATTGGGGAACAGGAAGTATAGGAAAGCAGCTTCATGGAGCTCACAGCAGGAGACAGAACAACCGTACTTACCACAAACAGCCCACCCCAGCAATTCCTCTTCAGCTGGACTAGCTCTGCTGCACCATAGCTGAGCGACTGACCCTGTCCATTGGCCAAGGAGCTGAAAAGCATCATACCCACAGACGAGCAAACAGCAAAGAACGCAGAGCCTGCATGCTCATACATAACCAAATAAAGCAAAAAGTAGGATGAAATAAATAAATCTAAAATCAATAAATGAGGAAAATAACTACTGAAAGAACCAAAGACAGCAGACGATATCAAAACACAAAAACAAGGGCAGGATGGCTCCAGCAGGCATCCAAAATAAAACACCAGATGACTTTCCATTAGAGGAAAAGCCACGAGAACTATCTGATAGGGAGTTCAAATCTCTAACATTCAGAGTTATCCAAGAGTTGAAGCAAAAAGCAGAGAAAAATGAGGAAAAAATAGAAAAATTCATGGAAAAGGCAGACAAATTCATGGAAAATACAGACAAAAAAATGAAAGAATTCAGGAAAATGACACAGGAAAAAAGGTCAAAATAAATTCACAACCAGAAATCATACAAAAACAACAATTAGAAATCCAAAAGATAAGATTTCAGAAATGGACAGTGTCATAGAAGGGCTGAGGAGCAGGTTTGAAACAATGGAAGACAGGATCAGCAAAATTGAAGACAAACACTTTGATACAATTTTGTTTGAGGAAAAATCAGAGAAAAGAATGAAGAAAAATAAAGAATCCCTAAGAATTATGTGGGATACAATCAAAAGCAAAAATCTGTGAGTGATTGGAGTTCCAGAACAGGGGGAGAAAACAGAAAACACACAGAGGTTCATCGAAGAGCTGTTGACAGAAAACTTCCCCAATATCATGAAAGATGAAAAGCTGACCATTCAAGGAGCTCAACAAACCCATATAGAATAGACGCTGAAAGAAAATCACCAAGGCATATCATAATCACACTCACCAAAAACAAAGACAAGCACAGAACCCTGAGAGCAGCTTGAGAAAAACAAAAAGTCACATACAGAGGAGAAATAATAAGATTAATCTTGGATTATTTGGCAGAAATCATGCAGGCAAGTAAGCAATGGAATGACATATATAAAACATTAAAAGAAAAAAAATGCCAGCCAAGAATAATCTATCCTGCAAAACTCTCATTCAAATATGATTGTGAAATTAAGATATTTCCAAATAAACAGAAATTAAGGGACTATGTAAAAACCAAAACAAACTGACAAGAATTATGAAAAGGAGTCCTTCGATCTGAGAACAAACAACTTCAGCACACAGGCTAAATCTAGGACTCGGGATCCTATAAGCCAGATACCAATCTAGGAAATGAACTCTCAAGGACTATCCTAAACCAAAAGAAATACAAAAGGGAATCAGAGCAGTTACTCTGTAAATGACAACAACATCAGAAAAATAAAAGAGGGAATAAACGGTGTAGGTGAAGAACCTTCTAATGGAGAGGAAGGCAAGGCAATACCAAGTAATAATAGACTGTTAAAAACTTAGAAAGTTAAGGGTAAACTTAATGGTAAACACAAAGAAAGTTAACAAACATACTCATAAATATAAAGAGGAAAAATATAAAGTCTCAGTAAAAATAAAACCTACAAAAACAAAAGAAATGAAAAAAAAATCCACAAACAAAAGGAATTCAGCACAGGATAGTAAGAAGAACAAAGAAAATGACAGCATCACCAAAAAGCACTATAAAAAGACAACAATAAACTCACATCTATCAATAATTACACTGAATGTAAATGGCCTAAATGCACCCATAAAGAAACGGAGAATGACAGAATGGATTAAAAAAAACAGAATCCATCAATATGCTGTCTACAAGAGACACATCTTAGAAACAAAGACTTGAATTTTTAAAAAATCTAAGGTTGGAAAAAATATATCAAGCAAACAACTACCAAAAAAGAGCGGGAGTGGCAATACTAATCTCAGATAAATTAGACTTTAAAACAAAATCCACCATAAGAGACAAAGGACACTATATAATGATTAAGGGGACGATTCATCATGAAGACATAACCATAATAAACATCTACATACCCAATGACAGGGCTCCAAAATACATAAAACAAACTCTTAAAGCACTGAAAAGAGAAATTGACAGTTCCACAATAATAGGAGACGTCAACTCACTACTCTCGGTAAAGGACAGAACATCTAAACAGAAACCCAACAAAGATACAGAATACCTAAAGGGCATAATCAGCCAACTTGACCTCATAGACATATAGAGAACACTCTACCCAACAGCTGCAAAGTACACATTCTTTTCCAATGCACATGGAACGTTCTCCACAATAGACCACATTTTAGGCCACAGAGAAATCCTCAACAAGATCCAAAATGTTGAGATAATACTAACTTCTCTTATCACAACACCGTCAAGGTAGAAATTAGAAATTAGCAACAGAAAGAGCAAGGAAAAAAATCAATTACATGGAAACTGAATAACACCCTGCTTACAAACCACCGGGTAACAGAAGAAATCAGAGATGGAATAAAAAAATTCCTAGAATCAAAGGAAAATGAAAACACAACATACCAAAACCTTTGGGACACAGTAAAGGCAGTTCTCAGAGGACAATTTATAGCAATAGATGCAGAAATCAAAAAAGAAGAAAGGGAACTTCCAGCAACATGGCTTTCTAGACAGAAGCAGCAGGTCTTCTCTCCACAACAAAGATCTGAAAAACTAAGCCAAACTGAAAAAACAACAATCCTGAAATCCAAAACATCAAATGAAGAGATAAAGAACTCAGCCAAGCACCAAATGGAATAAGAAACTGATAGAGAACGGAGAGTGAGGAGACATACATGGAGAGGTCCCCTATCAGCTAATGCAGCACGGATCTGCTATCTTGGACTCCTATGAAAGACCAGCAAATAGGGGTACGAGAAAGCAGCTTCACAGAGCTTCCAGCAGGAGACAGAACAGCCGGTAAACAGCGATATACGCTTTCCCACCCCCACACTTCTTTACCCCCACTCAGACTCCTCTGCTTCCCATAGACACAGTCTCTTGGCTGGGAAGCCCTGGCTGCTTGGATTCCACCCGCCTGCACTGGCTGACTCCCTGAGTGTCATTTGTTGGCTACCGGTGTTGCTTTTCTCCGCTTCTTTTGATTTCTTCCTTACCTCTCACCACCTCCTCCTACTTTTCCTCAAATACCTGGCTCCGTGAGCCATCTTTACTTCTTCCTGAGGGGTTGTGGAACCCCATTAGAGTGTGGAACTGCTTCCTGGTCCTTGCTGTTACACTGGTGGGATCCTAGGACTTTTTTGTTTGTTGGTTTTCAACGTTTGTTTTCAATTGTTTGTTTCTTTTCTTTCTCTTTTCTTGAATTGGGAGCCCATTCTGGCTGGGCGGTGTTATGTGGTTTGGGACCTACCCCCTCAGCTTGCACAGACATGCAGAGGGATCCCTAAGAGCATTTCCTTTTTCATGTTTTTTTTTTTTTTTTCTGTCTCTTTGGGAGGTTTTTCTTGTTCTTTTTTTAAATTTGTTTTGTTTTCTTTTCCCTTTTTTTTCCTTTTTCTTTCTTCATTACTCAGTTTCTCATATCTCTATCCCTTCCTTCTCTTCCTGTCCCCTGGATACCTGACACTGAACACCTCTACGTCCCCTAGCCAGGCTGTGCTTCAACAGCTGGGAACAACTTCTGTAGACCTCGTAGTCACACCAGAGTGATCCCTGGGAACTTTGTTGTTCTTTTTTCTTTCTAATTTTTATTTATTCAATCTTTTTTTTCTTCTTCTTCCCCTTTCTGTTTTTCTCCATCTCGTAGTCTCTCATCTCTCCACTCCAATGGCGAACACACTTAGCATACTTTTTTGTTTGTAAGTTTTTGGCTACTGTTCCTCTCTCCTCTCTCTCATACCCATCTTAGCTCCACACATCACAATCTCCCCCTCCTTCCTGCCTACCTGCACTGAGCACTTAACATCATGCCATCAAGCAGCACAGGCACAGCCTACCAGAACCTACCCTGCACTGATTACCAACCCGCCCTGGTGGCTGTAGTAAGTGCCACAAACAACCCATCCCAGCAACTCCTCTTCAGCTAGATCTGCCCTGCTGTACCATATCCGAGACACTGACCCTGTCAATTGGAGAAACAGGCAAAAAGTATCGTGCCAACAGATGAGCAAACAACAAAGAACACACATAGCCAGCCTGCTCAGACATAGCAAAATAATTTTAAAAAAGGACGAAACAAATCTACAATCAATAAACGAGAAAAATAACTACTGAATGCCCCGAAGACAAGCACACATTATCAAAACATACACAAAAACAGGGCAGGATAGTTCCAGTCAGCTTCCAAAATAAAACACCAGATGACTTTCCAGTAGAAGAAAAAGCACTAGAACTACCTGATAGGGAATTCAAATCTCTAATACTCAGAATTATCCAAGAAATGAAGCAAAAAGCAGACAAAAATGTGGAAAA